>NC_041391.1:2461840-2519901 GCF_002162155.2 Triticum dicoccoides | reverse complement strand
ACCCCCCCCCCCTTTCAAAGAAAACAAAAACCCCAGCCATAGAAATGCTGACGCGTGGATGCCTATTGGTCCCGGTTGGTGCCACCAACCGGAACCAAAGGCCCTCCTACCTGGGCTCAGCGGACAGGCCACGTGGAGGCCCATCTGTCCTGGTTCTGGATTGAACCGGGACTAAAGGGTCAGGGCATTAGTACCGACCCTTTAGTCCCGGTTCATGAACCAGAACTAAAGGCCCTCATCAACCGGGACTATAGGCCCTTTTTCTACTAGTGAACCAAGATTTGAGTTTAAAATGAGGGGTGCTAGTCAGCCGGACGTATAAGGCCGGGAGTCCGCCTGGGTCAATTTTTTGTGCCGATCACTGGCCAGGATGTCCATCCGGACATACAGGCCAGGAGTCCGTCTTGGTCAATTTTTTGTGCCGATCGCTTACCAGGCTGTCCGTCCGAATCGTATAGGGGTGTTTGAGGAGGCTGGCTGTAGATGTTGTAACATACAAGCAGCCCAGCTGGCCATGCATTCGCTGTAGTAGAATAAGTCCTGTAGTAAGCTAGCTAGCTGCACTACTTACGCCGTCCGCTGCCTCTACCAAAATAGTGGCCAACATGAACATACATGAGTCATATCTTGGCTCTAGTGCCATTCTTTGACTGGAGCACAGCAATTGCACCTATTGCCATTTGGTTTGGTTTGCTTCGTGTCACCAAGATCCAGAAAAATTTGGCAGTGTTGTGGGCATGCAGAGATGCAGGTCATATTTAAGCTGACCAACATCTACTGCACACGCAATCAAGGGACGCGCGGACGAAGGAGCAGGCGGCATTTACTCGGCATGTGATCCTTGCCGGCACCGCATGCACCGAAACCCATGCATAAATCCTTGCTCCACTCCACTGCACTCAGTTGATCACACTCTGAGCTAGCTGGTAGCATTATATCTAGCTAGTGGGCCAATAGCTCCTGTGCGACACATTTGAGGTGAATTGGCAAGAGTGCGACGTTGTTCGAGCGAATGGGTGTGGTGCGACAATTTTGAGCAGGTAAATAGCCCACGCATGACATGGCTGTTAAACTCAACTGATGCCCTCGTTAGCTGTTGGGGGCTGGACCCACCACTTATCCACGTAAGCGCAGGACCCACCACTTGTCTATTCGCGGGACCCCTCCTCGCAGCTAGAAGAGACGAGCGCCCGTGCCCGTCCGCCCGCCGCCGCCCATTCATCCCCTTTCCCCAAATGTCTACCTCCTCCGCCACGCACTCAAAATGGCGACAGTATGGACCAGTGCTGCTCATAAGGTGCCCTGACTGCCCACGCCCAGACCCTCTTAAATGGTTGGTCACAAAGAGGGATGACAATGGCAATCTTGGGCGGGAATTTGTGAAATGCTTGAGCAAACCAATGGCAGGAAGGGATGGCAAGGTTAGATCTCAGTTCTTAGCCCGTTCTTTTCGCTATCTTTTGCTCTGATTTCTCCATATTTTGTTTTTGCTCCTCAAATTTGGGATTTAGGGTTCATGTTGTTCTTTTCAGATCTTGAAGAAATGTTACCATTTCGAGTGGATTGATAAATATGTTGATAGGATTCAGTTTGAGGGCTACGTTGATTCGAGCGTGGCCGCAACCTGGGAGCTCAATTTGGGCGGGATGCCACCGATTGTTGTGGAGAATACGGGGAGCTCGGGCGGAGGGGCGGGCAGAGTCGTGCCGATGGCGATGTATGCGCGCAATGCTGAACTGCATGCGGGTTCAGTCCTGAAGAAGATCAAGAAACATCTAATGCAGATGATCGATTTGCAGAAGCAAGCAAATATCATGGCAGGGGGGTTCTATTGTTGTATCATTGCTTTGTTTTTTTTGTTCATCCGTCATTAGAATGGGCATTTAGGCCTGTCAGGTTAGAGGATGTGATCTCTGCGCCATGCCAAGTTATGTATCTGAATTGAAGCAGCAATTTGGAACACAAATTATTCAGTGTTCATGCTCTGTTTCCTCTGTTTTTGTTCTTCAGTTAACAGAGTACACACTCAAATTCAGTTTCTAGTAAAAAACAAAATTGGGCTGCCGAATAGATGTTGGGCCGTGACCAGCCCACCCACGTAGGGGCACCAGCCCGCCCACCTCTAACTTCGGCAAATAAAATGGGGCCCAATAAAATGTTACTTGTTTCTATTTTGGCCTTTTTCTTGCACTAAATTTTGTGATGGATCATTTTTTGATGCATTAAAACTAATGCATGTCTATGGTTCCATGAATTAAATGAGTTGCATGCTTGCATGAAGTGCCCGAAGTAAATTAGTTTGCATTTCCTAGTTGCACTCATGTCCATAGTGGGTTTGCATGGGGCTCCTAGTTGCATGTCCATGGTTTGGCCAATATTTTGAAGATGGTGTGTGTGGTGATTGGGGTGTAGAAACCCAGGCCCGTAGCAACCCATAGAAATACACGAATAATTAGCAAAAACAACCCATAGCAATCCACAAATAATAGCACGAAACACACAATATATGTAGTAGCATAACGATTATATAGAAGCATAACGATTGCAACCCATAGTTCCACGATAGCATTACAACTCCATGATAGCCTTACAAATTAAAGTACTAATAAAACTTAATAATAGTAGCATAACGGTTACAACTTAAAAAATAATATGATAGATCTCGCTAGATAGATAGGGGGCACCAAATGCGGGTTCTTCAGGTTCTTCTTCTCCTCCTCCTCCGGGGCCACCTCGCTCCTCCGGGTGCCGCCCTTCACTCCTCCCCGTTGTTGATGGGGTACGGGAGCGTGTGCATAACGCCGTTGTTGGGGAAGATGCCGTTGAAGTCGGTGAAGATATTGTAGGTTGTGAAAGCTATGAACTCACAGCCAACCCAATATGCTCGCCCGAGGAGATGGAAAGCATCAAAAGGGTTAGTGAACGTGGCGAGGAGCCCAACCACAATGCCGTTGTGGTTGACCTCCTCAAGATGGTACATCTGAGGAGAGCCGCGGGGGAGGTGGCGGAAGCCGGCCCCAAGGAAGAACTCCGTTAACTCCCTTGCGCCCCTCCACCTCGAGATCGCCCAAACCCTAAGGGTTCTCTCTACATACACTCCGGCCGGTTAGAGCCTTTCCGGCACGGTTGGGAGGAAGTGGTAGGTGGGGCCATTGTACTGCATGGTGGCGGGGTGGCTCGAGGGCTTGATCGGGTTTGATGGAGAAGAAGGAAGAAGGAGGGCAGAGGAGGCAGAGGATGGGGTGTGGATGAGGAGGGAGAGGAACACGATAGTGCCCGGCTTAAATAGCCCAAGTGCGACGTGGTTTCACCCCGTAGAATTAATGGGCGGGCGGCGTTTGGTGGCGCCCCATGAAAGTGTGTACACAAACGTGGGAAACGGGCTGTGATCCTTCTGTGCCACCGGTCGCGGGTCAAGGGGGACGGGCTCACGCACGCGTCTGTGCCGTCGTGGGTCAAGGGGACATGCCTGCCCCGGGTTCTCTGCGTGTGCCGCACGTGCATTCATGCCGTAGCCCATTAATTTGCACATCTTGCTAGGGCCTGGCTAGAGGGCAACGTTCGGTTGATGGGAGACGTGACAATAATGGACGCCTTCATTTGCCCATCTTGTAACGGGCAGCACGCCATTTGAACTGCATCGATACCCACATCGATACCCCATGCCAGTATTGCGTCCTCAAAGAGGAGCACGCCATGTACAGCACGCCATGCAGCGTTGGCTTTTTGGTTGTCTTCATCGGGCTGCTGCATTGTGGCCGGGTGCATGCTTTGATGCGACAATGCATTGGTTCTAATGGTAGGCATGCGACAGCTTACTGCGTCGATAGGGGTGGCGGAGCAGGGCTATGTCGAGGGCATGCATGCAACGAATGGGTGCAGTTCTGTGGGTGGGCATGCATGCTGCGGGTAGGCACGGGCACGCATGCAACGATGGAAAGGGCACTGCGTAGGCTTGGTCCATGCACCGCGTCAACTCTTGCCGTTCGATTCAAATGAACGGTCCTGATGCCCCAATGAGAGAGGCTGATCCAAACCCCACCGATTCAACCAATCAGCGCGTCTCATGCGGATCGATGCACACTGTAGCTAACCCTAGCGCCTGATCTCAACCGTCCACGCACAACGATCGACGACCCAGTAGTGTGCGGGGTTTTGAGGGGTTTTGAGGGGTTTTGACTTATTAGGGTTGAGCATAACTAATTAAAAAAATCAAAAAATATAAAACTTGCGCACATAGTCTTATTATGTCATGTAGTAATGATAAAAAAATATAAATATGGTTTACATACATTTTTACGAAAAATCCTTCACAAAATTGTCATTCCTCGAACAATGTAGTATGGAGTTCAAAGGAGAGAGTAGTGGGCACCCTGGAGTAGGTGGGGTTTTGAAAATGAAAAGTGTGAAAACCTCACCAAAACTTCATTTTGGATTGACTAAGAAAGATCTTAACTTACTTTTCTCATTTTCATGTTTTAAACTTGTTTTATATATAATTTTCTATTAAACCTTTTTTTTCAAAAAAAAATAGAAAATTAATTCAATAAATAGTGAGACTTTAGATTTATACTATATAGGTAGAATAGATGTGTAGAAAAATTATTTGGCTGGTTTAGACAGGGTGCCAAAAAAACTTGCTTAAATATGAGGCCATTTACCCTACCTTTGGAGGTCATTTGAGACACACTTTTCATGACTATGAGTTCAACTTACCAAAAAGGCTCGGAATGATCAGCAAGCAAACATAATTTCAGTTGAGGTACTTTAGATAGCATTAAAACATCAATACCCATTCCCTAATTCAAATTTGAGCCCAAATTTGAATTTAAATTTGAATTTTATTTGGCTGGTTTAGACAAGGTACCAACAAACAAGTTCGAATAGAAATACGGGGATACATAGTGACTACCAGTACGCACCAAGTTACAAATATTATTACATGCCCCAAATTTTCAAACTGTTCTCTGTTCTACCTCTTCCTACCACGTCGCGTGCCCTTCTTCGCCTTAGCACTTCTTGTTTTTGGTTCTACTACACACACAAGTTCACTGATCATCTTGGTTTTCTTCACTGGTCTTTTCAACACCTCGCCAACACCCTCGTGATCAGTGTCTTCAGTCTCAATGTTGACAGCAGTTTCATTTTCTTTGGTGTGTACCTCAACATGGGTTTCTTCAGTCTGAACCTCGACACGCTCAGGTTCAGTTTCAACCTCGAGAGCAGTTTCTTCAGTCTGAATGTTGACTGCAGCAGAATTTTCTTCAATCTGCTCAGGCTCAGGCACACTTCTCTTCTTTCTACCGCCATTGACTCTTGCTTTTTTTGTTGGCCAACACTGTTCAACAATAAGGGGTTGACTTGCTCGCTTCCTCCTGGCCATTGGGAAAATGTTATACATATAGTAATTGGAAAAAAGCACCAAATCAAAACACAGACAAATAAACAAGAACATACTTTGGCTTATCAGGAGTGTAACGGCATTTGACAAATCCCACTCTGTGCCCAAGTTCCTGGCACAACTTGCATCTGTTTTTGTTACCTTTTTGGGCCTTTTTTGGCTTTCCATCTTTCTTTCCCTTCTTACTACTCCCACCTTTCCCAAACCATGCCTTGAATCTACTCTGTTTAGGCCTGCCAGCCTTTCTTTTCGTCAAGGGAGGACACATGGAAAATTCAATGTCCACTTCAGGCCACTGAGACTGATCTGTAAGTGCTGGAATTGGAGTAGCATATGCAGCTTTGAATCTTGCTACCGAATAATATTCATGCAAATATGGGTGCATGTTTATCTTCTGTTGGGATGCTAAGAAGAGAATGGCATGCTCACATGGTTTACCAGTGTGTTGCCACTCGAGGCAAGTGCAATCATGCAATTTAGTGTTAACAACATGTCTCCTTCCAGTTTTGTTATCTCTAACTTCAGCACCCCAAGGTGAAGATTTTTCAACAAACAAATGTGAAAGACATCTGCTCCTATTGACCACCTGTTGTACCATTGCTGGAAGCTTATCACCTTGCAGAAAATCACCTATCTTTCTTCTCAATTCCCACAACCGCATGAGCATGAAACTGATTTGGTCAACCATGTCATGCTCAGGCAAATCTTTTAACTCCTTCACCTTGTTATTGAAACTATCTGCCAAATTGTTGTTGATGTGGTCACACTTGATGGCAGTGTTGAATGCTGACCTGTACCATAACAAAGAATTGTAGGTGTTCAGCCATGGACCAAACTCATCACATGCTGCCATTATCTTATCAAGATGATATTTGTGTGTCTGTCTAGTGTAAGATCTTGCTGCTGGCCACATGCGCCCAAATTCTTCTCCTCTAAATTTTTTGATCAAATTCATCCACAAATGACCGAAGCACTCCCTCTGCTCAGCATGTGGGAAAACATTTTTCACTGAATTTTCAAGCCCCTTACATGCATCTGTGTGTATAGCCAAAGGTGACACTGGCCCTAGGCATCTTTTCAACTGGATCATGAACCATGTCCATGAAGCCTCTGTTTCTGACTGAAACAAGCCAACAGCAATAGGAAACATCCAGTTGTGTCCATCTAGAGCATTGCATGCTGCCAACTGAACATTCCACTTGCCTGTCAAAAATGATGAGTGTATGCTCAAATATGGACGGCACCCTGCTTTGAACCCATCGATGCAAGGCTTCAAAGCCATAAAAAACTTGGAGAACTTGACTTCACCTTCGGCTGATACCTCTGTATCTATCTCCACAACACTGCCAGGTGACCTCTTTTCCACCTCTGCTTTGAAGTTGTAAAGCATCCTTAATGTATTTGCCCAATCACCATATAAATTTTGCATTGCCCTTTGTTTTGCCTTCCACATTGTGGTATATTTCAGTTTAATGGGGTACATCTTTTCCATGTCTACTTTGAGTTTCTTGGCAGTAGTGTTTGGTGTTTTGGCTAAAATTGGGGTGATCTTTTCTGCAACCCAAAGTTGTGATGTCATGGTTGACACTCTCTGTGAACTTGTAATACAAGTATGTTGATTAGGGATTTGGTTAACCCTGACAGTACTTCCATCAGGTTGCAGTCTAGCAGATATGTACCACTTGCAAGGCTTCACACTACCATCAAATCCTCTGCACCTCGCATAAAACTTCTTTCTATCAGTCCAAACAGTCTTGGCATCAAACTCATGTTTCACTGCATAAGTCTTGAAACACATCCTAAACTCCTTCATGCTTGGGAACAACTTGCCTACTTCAATGACAGGGTTTTCTTTGTCATACACATGCACCAGCTCGTCATCATGTGCATCATCTACTTCATCTGCAGCTTGTTCCATCAACTGTCCATCTACTTCATCAGCATTAGCAGGCAAACTAGATTCGCCCCTCTCATGCTTATCTCTGTCATCGACTGGAATGCCAAAAAGTTTGGCCATCTCAATGTCAGGCATTGGTGCAATGACCAAATCAGTAGGCTCATCTAGTTCAACTATATTCCAATCAGCAGTTGCTGCAGTTTCAGTTTCAGTTCCAGTCACCTTCCCTCTTCGGCTATTACTGTAAGTTCAGTACACATGGGAATCAGTGGCCTCTGTGTAGCCCAATCATCGTCTACCATCTGCCCAGCCAATTGTGATGGCACATATCCAACCTTCGAAAAAATATTCAGATCAACGACCTCAGCAAAAAAATTAGCGCGTTTGCTTGTCCAGCCGTTTTGCCGATCGATTTCTTCAACAATCTGTTCACCATCTTTTATTCTAACATACTCTCCTTTCCAATCATCAAACCGCAACAGTGATACTTCTTGCTCTGGACCCCAAACAATATTCTCCCCATTTTTTCCACCCATTTCTTCACTGCCGTCTCTCCCATGTTCTGTAGAACTTGTGGATCAATCTCTGTAAACTCAACCTCCCATTTAACAATTGTGTCTCTCACAATGTTCTGTATGCTACCATCAACTAATTTTGCCTTTGATGCAAAGAAATTGATTGTCAATTCGAAGGTCCGAGCGGCAGCATCCCCTCTGTCAGTGGCGGATATTGTGAGCCCGTGAGAAAGAGCAGACGAGGCCACCCCCTAATTGCATGCAAAATTGGATCGGAGAGAGGCGCATTACCTATTCAAGTTGAATCTGGCGGCTCCATCTCAGTATGCCCACGGGCTCCCCTCACAACCTATCGATTCCGCAAGCGAAGACAGAGGAAACGAACTGAGATCTACGGGCCCGAGAGAGGAACGGGAGGGCGACTAGGGTTTGAATTCACTCACCATTTTCTGAGGACGAAGGCTCCGCCGCCGTTGAGAACGAGGGCTCCGCCGCCGCCACCGAGAATGCAAGATCCGCCGCCACCGGAGAAAAAGGGGGGAAGAGTGGCGGGCCCGGCACGGTCGGGCGGCAGGGCACGGTCAGCTGTTTTGAGGAACAATTAAGTTGGACCCACATGTCCTAACATAAATGGGCGGGCTTGGTTGACGACCAATTTAACCATATTTAACACCCCATGTGGTCCTGGGCTATTTACACGCTCAAATGTGTCGCACCACAGCCATTCGCTCGAACAATGTCGCACTCTTGCCAATTCACCTCAAAAACGTCGCACAGGAGCTATTGGCCCCTAGCTAGTAGGACCAAATGGCAATGGGCGTGCATTGTGGAGCAAGCAACATGCAGGGCAGGAACTCCATCTTCGTCCTTATTGTGCTGTTGGCCGTGGCAACCACCGGCTTTCCAGCCGAACCACGTACACGGGCAGCATTGTAGGTTGTTAGTGTTGACGTATAATGTGCTGCCTAGTCTCTTTCATCAGATCGGTCTTTTGGTTGCATTGGCTAGAGCATGCACTTCTACATGGTATCGGAGCCAAGAGGTCTTGAGTTCAAGACCCCGCTGGTGCAATTAAATTGCAGCCCACTTTCGGTCCACGTTTAGGCCTGAGGGAGCCACACATGAGGGGGAGTGTTGACGTATATGTGCTGCCTAGTCTCTTCCATCAGATCGGTCTTTTGGTTGCATTGGCTAGAGCATGCACTTCTACAGTTAGAGCAGTTTTGGGAAAGTTCTTTGGATCGGTTCATCGGTTTTAGAACCTTGCACGTGATTTAATCTTTTTGTCAGTTTTTTTATCTTATCAATTTTATCTTTTTCTTCAAATTGATATTAACTTTTTTAATATAGGATGTATATTTTTCATATTCACGCAGAAAATTATTTTGATACATATTGATCATTTTTCAAATAGACTATGATATTTTTTTGGGAATCAACAACGTCGGACATGAATCTGCGAGGAAGTACATTGAATACTTCATGTTAATGAATAAGGACAAGGAAACGGTTCTCCTGCCTTATTATCCAAAGTAAGTCATTCCCGGATAGCCGCTATATATAACACATCCTTTAGTATATTTCAACCATTCCTTCACGTCGTTCTTATCGTTCTTTTGCCGCGAGTCTTCCACACTATGTATTTGGAATCGTCCAAAAACACGCAGAAGAAAGACTACACGCACATATATAATGATTGTTCAGGATCGTGCTCTCCGCAGCTTCGGCATGAGGGATGGCCACGTCGAGATCAAGAAACAAAGGAAGGGCGGGCTGGGTTTCGGGCATACAACTGACTTCTGTTGCGTCCAACAACCGACAGCAAGAACGATGGATTCTACGTCATCCATCACATGATGGAGTTCGGAAGGGATTGTCTGAACTTCGCATGACATCTAAATCCGATGCCCATATCTATAAATGGGCCGAAGCCTTAGGAGTCGAACCGGATCATAAACTCAGAAATGACTTCTATCGCATCCAGCAGGACATTGCGACGATCATCATGAAAGACATTGTCAAAGAGAAGGGGATGTTCCACGCAGGCCCTATATCGCGAGATGACGTCCGAACTCACGTATGCCTACAGCGTATGGACACGACGCCTTTCACGAAGCTAGGGTGCATCCTCCCGGATCTGGATGGATGGAACTTCCCGTGATTGACGACGATGATGATGATGTGTCTGTTTAATTTTTACTATCTTTAATCGACGAAACTATGAAACTTTGTGATGTAAACGGTCCTTCTCAACTTGCATAGCGCTAGTTAATTATTTTGGGTAAGATGAACTTCGTTAATTATATTGTGCTGCATATTATCGTTGCCAATATGTTGCTTCTATTTGCTAACTATTTCTCTAAGTGTTGCTCAAGTATATTACGTTGCATATTATCATTGACTTCGCGTGATGACGATGCATCTCTAATAGGGATAGAGATCATCGATGGCAAAGAAGTGCTCTGCCGTGTACATAGGGAGGGTTCCAGGAGTGTACGACGAGTGCCTAGAGTGTCAGGCCCAAGTGTACCGCTTCCCGTGCGGCAGGCAAAAATGGTTTCAAAGCAGTAGGGATGCCGCAGCTTGTTACTTGAGGTTCACGCTAGCGCGAGAGGAATCAGAACCGGCGCCTCAAGAACTACTACATAATCCCGCTCTTGCTCGTCGTGATCGCTCTTCTCTTGTATGTGATGAACATGTAGTTGCATTTATTCAAGACATGTGATAACTTGTATCGCTATTTCGAGATTATGATGAGACATCATATGTGTTGGATCATGATGATAATCTGATGAGACTATGTTGCACCACTTCGATGATGATGATGATGAGACATTTTTTTCTAAAATTTGCTAATTCAAGATGATGATGAGATATCATTTGTGTTGGATGATGATGATGATGATATAATAAGACTTATTGCACCACTTCGATGACGATGATGATGATGGCGACGACGACGATGAGACATTCTTGTCTCATATAGTTTCAATGTATGTCTATGTTGCTAATGTATAATCCTATATAAATACAGCATAAATACGTAGAAGAAGAAAAATACATAAAATCTTAGTAGTAGCGCGGGGTAATGGAGTAGCAGCAACGCGGGCTTAGCAGTAGCGCGGGTCCCATAGCCGCGCTTCAGCTAGTTAGCAATAGCACTACTAGAAAAAGGACTATTATTGGCGCACCTATTTTTGCCATTAATGGCGCACTATAGGTGCGCCACTATTACCACGCCACTAGTAACAAATACTAATGGCGCACCTCTGGTGCGCCATTAGTATTGCAGGTAACAGTGGTGCACCTTGTAGTGTGCCATTACTATTGCTACAGGTGCACCACTGGTAACTTTTTTTTTGAATTTTTTTGATTTTTTTTTATTTTGAAGGCAGGAAAATAGTAGTGGTGCACCGTCTAACCCCCACCGTGCGCCATTGCTATTTTGAATTTTGAATTTGGATCTGGATCTAGATCTGGCTCATTTTTTTGCTTGAATTTTTTTTCAAATTTTGTTCTCGACCTGGATCTGGTATGTTCTTTGTGCTGGGGGAGCTCCACATGTGGCCGGAAGTAGAGGAGGAGGGAGGAGAGACAGTGAGGAGGAGAGGAGGGAGGAGAGACCATGAGGATCAGGAGAGGAGGGAGGAGAAGGTCGCCGGAGAGGAGGAGGAGGACCGTGAGCAGGAGAGGAAGGAGGAGCACCGTGAGGAGGAGAGGAGGGAGGAGGAGGTCACCGGAGGAGGAGCACCGTGAGGAGGAGGAGGAGATGGAGTGGAGGAGAGGAGGAGAGGACGAGATGGAGTGGTGGAGAGGAGGAGAAGAATGAAGTGGTAAGTGGCTGGCCGGTCCTTTTAAACTTTTGTCCCAACTTAGTAGTGGCGCATTATTCATAAGGTGCGCCATTGCTAACTTGTTTTTTATTTTTGTATTTTTTTGAATTTTGAAGGCAGGAAAATAGTAGTGGCGCACCATGCACTAGTGCGCCATTGCTAATTTATTTATTTTTTGCATTTTTTCGATTTTTTTTGCCTCCAGCTCTTAAAAGCATCGTAACTTTTTTCTGTTAGGTTTTTAAGGATTCTAGGAAATCGATAACGGGCGTAGCCGGTTGAATTCGGATGTAACTTTTCGAGTAGATGATTTTTCATATAAAAAACTTTTTCAACGGAGGTCGTATGCAAAAGTTACGGCCATTTTACCGAAAACACGGCGGCCTTTTGCAAAAAAAAAAATCAAAATTCATGTTTGTTAATTTTCCTAACAATTAGAACACATAACACACGGGCATCTATTTTTTTTTTTGAATCTTTTATCATTGTTTTTTAAAAAAAACCTAAAAGGCGATGGGGGGGGTGTGTTTGTGTGTGTGAGGCGTTAGTAATGGCGCACCCTCCCTGGTGCGCCATTGCTAACCCTAGCAATGGCGTACCTGGGAGGGTGCGCCATTACTAACCTCACACACACACGCAGGCACACCCCCATTAGACATAGCAATGGCGCACACACCTAGGTGCACCACTACTATGTAGCATAGCAGTGGCGCACCTAGGTGTGGTGCGCTATTGCTATGTCTGGTGAGGGGGGAGAGGATGGACCAAAATAATAGCAATGGCGTACTGCTCATGTGGTGCGCCATTAGTAAAAACATAGCAATGGCGCACCTTATTCTGGTGCGCCACTGCCTTTTTCTAGTAGTGTAGTGCTGGGTGGACCCGCGCTACTTGTACGTATGGGTAGGAGTAGCTCCGGGTAAATATCCACACTACTGCTAAAAGTTAGATGTAGCACCCTAGCAGTAGTGCAAACCCCCACACTACTGATAGGCCTTTACCCTGCGCTACAGTTAAGGTTTTCCTTATTAGTGGTTGGAAATGCTCTGAGAAAGTAAAGCTTACTGTCTAGTTTTCTATTTATTAGTTTATTACTGAGAGGAATTAATATGGCTAGCTAGCTTGGAAGGCAGGGAGCGGCACATAGAGAAGTCTACCGCTCAATTGGCCAGTACGCGGTGTTGGTGTAGTCAAGTCCGGCTATATATCCTGTCAAATCGAGTCGAATGGATTCACTCTACCGTGAGATAGTAGAACAAACGTATGAATATGATAGGACTCGCTGCCTGGTCCTAGATAGCTACTCCCTTCGTTCAAAATTACTTGTTTTGAAAATGGATGTATGTAGAATTAAAATATGTTTAGATACATCCATTTCTGCGACAAGTAATTCCGAACGGAGGGAGTAGATGGCACGAACTTTGGAGCTGAATTACCTGTACACTTTGGAAAGATCTACATCTGCATGTACTACAACAAAACGGTGGTCGCGCCTGCAGGCTCGTTTCAGGCTCTCGCAATCAGCAGCATTTGCTGTAGTGGAATAACTCTTGTAGTCAGCTACTATCTCTGTCCTGATTTATTGGTCCCTTTAAACTTTGTATTAAATTTTGACCATAAATTTAACTAACAAAATATTAATGAATGTCACAAAAAAATTACATCGGCGGATTCGTATTTGAATATAGTTTTCAATGGTATCATTTTTTATAATATGCATTGACATTCTGTTAGTTAAGTCTATGATTAAAATTTGATACAAAGTTTAAAGGGGACCAATAAACCAGGACGGAGATAGTACCTGCAGTAGTGGCCGTACGTCCATTGAATGGTATTACCAAAACAGTGGCCAACATGAACGCAATATACATACGCGCATACACCGAGTCATATCTAGCTCCGGTGCCCTTCCTTGACTGAAGCACAGCATTCTCACGTACCGGCATTGGCCATTTGGCCTGCTTTGCTTTGGTGTCATGAATCAATTGGCGAGATCCAGAAAGAGATGACAATGTTGTGGGCACGCAGGCATGCATGCAGGTCATATTTAAGCTAGCCAACATCCACTGCACAAGCAATCAAAGCATGCGCGGACGGAGCGTACTACTTCCGTCCGCCTTTATTAGGCCCCTAATATTTTGAGCCAAACTTTGATTATCATATGACTAGTAAAATTAGAATAAATGCTATAAAAAGTACACTATTGAATTTATATTTGAAAGAGCTTTCCGAACATATAATTTTTATGACATATAGTCTACATTTTATTTGTTAAATTTAAATTTTAGCCTAAATGAGAGGAGGCCTAATAAACCTAAACGGAGGTAGTACGTACTCACTCACTGCTGCACCACCGCACCCATAGAACGATGGATGGACTACTTGCCGAACTTCATTGCATGCGCCGAAAGCCATGCATAAATCCTACCACCTTCAACACTCCACTCCACTATATCACACTCCACTTCACTTCACTCCACTACACTCAGCTAGAGCGAGCTAGTCGCACTGCATTCTGTCTATCTACCGATGGCAATGGGTGTGCGGCGTGGAACTACAACGATTGTATATATGACATTGTCTAAAGCAAACTTCGTATAGTTTGACCATATTTGTATAAAAAATATTAACATCTACAATGCTAAATTTATACAATATGAAAACTAAAGTCATGACGCATCTAAGAGCATCTACAGCCGGGCGCCTAAACGATCTCTCATACCCCCGCGGGCACGCCCGGTCAGTGACTGGACATGAGAGAGAAGGAAAAATGTCAGTCAACCTGACCCCTCATATCATCCCTATATGTCTGGACTGTCTGTAAACCCTCATATCCTTCTCAAATATGCGGAGGATACGAGGGCTCGCCCGGGCAGCCCGCCACGTTGGATGCGGCTCCACCCCGGACCACCTTTTCTCTTTCTTTATTCATTCTTTTCTTTCTCTCTCTTCATCTCCACCAATCACATGCACGTGACCTGACATATGAGGAAGAAAATGAGGAGTGTGGCTATGCGGATGGACAAATAGGGGCTCAAAACGGACACGCCCGATCACTGATTGGGTGCGTCTGCGGACATTTGAGGGGTCGAATTAGAGGTACTTGGATGAAGATGCTCTAATGTTGTTGATTTCACATTTTGAATGTTAGTATTTTTTTTCCTATAAACGTGGTCAAAGTTTACGAGGTTTGAACTAAAAAGGACCGGAGGGAGTATGAATATGATAGGACTCGCTGCCTAGTCCTAGATAGCTACTACCTCCGTCCTGGTTTATTAGTCCCTTTTGTATTCTGTGTCAAAATTTGACCTTAAAGGTAAGTAACAAAATGTTAATGCATGTTGTAAAAAATAATATAATTGAAAACTATTTTCAAATATGAATCCATTGACATAATTTTTTGTGACATGTATTAAGTTAAATCGAAGTAATATAGGTGGTAACATCACATATATCTAGGCAAAATATATGATGTGGCAAGTAATTAATGAAGAAAGAGAGACATATGGTAACATAGCTAGTTACTCATAACGCGAGTAAAATCATATATACCAAGATAAGATGAGTCTGCAACCTAATAAATGAAGTGCTTCCCACTGTGACTAGTCTTACCAAAACAGTGACCAACATGAACACAAGATACATACGCGCATACACGAGTGAGTCAGATCTAGCTCCAATGCCCTTCCTTGAGTGGAGCACAGCATTCTCTCGTACCGGCATTGGCCATTTGGCCTGGCTTGCTTTGGTGTCATGAATCAATTGGCGACATCCAAAAAGAGATGACAACGTACGCAGGCATGCATGCAGGTCATATTTAAGCCAGCCAACCTCTAATCAAGGCACACCCATAGAGCCGAGCGTACGTACGTACTCACTGCTCCCTGCTGCACCACCACACCCGTAGATAGATCCATGGATGGAATGGACATTTACTCGATCGGCATGTCATCCTTGCCGGCACCGGCCGCATGCACTGAAAGCCATGCATAAATCCTACCACCTCCACTCCACCATATCACTCTCCACTCCGCTCAGCTTGAGCCAAGCAAGCAGCAGGTGCCTGCGCTGGTGGTGTTGGGCGACTCGATCGTGGACCCTGGCAACAACAACGCCATCCACACCATCGTCAAGGCCAACTTCCCGCCCTACGGCCACTGCCCCATTGTGTTTCAGTAAACTCGTCTGGAATTACCCAATCGACCGTCGAATCAATGAAGGTTGTAGGCTTCATTATCGGCGGCAGGATGGACGGACGTGGGCATCCTCCTCAATCTCTACAACATCCAATTTCAAAAAAAATAAAAAAAATCTCTACAACAACCTTGGATTGAATCCTTGCACTGCCGCTTCCCTACGGCGTTGCTTCCTTGGCTGCTCCCCCTTCTAAGGCGATGGGTGGGAGTGGCATCACGGATGGGTGGGGGACGACAACAGCTTGGGCGCGGAAAATGGAGGAAGGGCCTGGGAGGAGAGCGTTGGATTCCATGGAATTGGTCGATTTGGTGCAATTTGGGCATTTGCTGTAGTAGAGTAAGTCCTGTAGTGTAGTGAGCTCGCTGCAGTACTGGGCGTACGTCCGCACGTCCGCTGCCTCCACCAAAACAACATACGCGCATGCGCATACATGAGTTCCTTTGACTGGAGTATATTGGCATTCGCCGTTTGTTGGGCTTTGCTTTGGTGTCGCCCATTGATTGGCACACGTATATAAAAACTAAAGTCATGACGCATCTATAAACTTGGTCAAAGTTTGCGAGGTTTGAACTAAAAAGGACCGGAGGGAGTATGAATATGATAGGACTCGCTGCCTAGTCCTAGGCCAAGCAGAAGCCGCGGCGGCGGTGGCAGCAGCGGCATCCTTAGCGGCCTTCTTGGAGGCGAGACCGTCACGTTGGACTGAGACATGATGATGATGAAAGCGACGCGGACGTGGAGGAAGCTGCGGACGAAGGGATGCGAGCACTCATGTAGTCGGTTCCCAAAAACATAATCGCCTCTCTGCCATACAGGATCCGGAGAGGCTGGCGGCAGCAGCAGCAAAGGAACAACAGTGGGTGTGGATGATGGCTAGGGTTAGGAAACTCTCCGTTACTGACCGGCAAAAATAAGCGCATACGTGTGAGCTCGGCTCGGCTCATCCCCGCAACCTGCAGCGCATCGTGGCGAGGCGGGCGGCCGAGAAGGAGTGCGCGACGGCCTCTTCTATTCTCAAGCTCCAATAGCATGCATGTGTAAGAGAATCCCTTATAAACAGGTCCAACTCTTTCTCCGCTAGCAGGGTGAGACTAAATTTTCCACTACACCTAGTGACATATAACCCACACGAGCCTTTAAAGATTTTTCTAAAATTTTAAGATATGAGCCTAAAGCCCACCCCATATTTCAACAAATTACGTGTACACTTCGGAAAGATGTACATCTGCATGTACTATAACAAAACGGTGGTCGCGCCTGCAGGCTCGTTTCAAGCTCTTACAACCAGCTAGCATTTGCTGTAGTGGAATAGCTCTTGTAGTCAGCTGCCTGCAGTAGTCGCCGTACGTCCGCTGCATATGCTATTACCAAAGGGAACAGTGGCCAACATGAACACAAGATACATACTACATACGCGCTCCACTGCCCTTCCTTGACTGGAGCACAGCATTCTCGCGTACCGGCATTGGCCCTTTGGTGCCATGAATCAATAGGCGAGATCCAGCAAGAGGTGACAACGTTGTGTGCACGCACGCAGGCATGCAGGTCATATTTAAGCCAGCCAACATCTACTGCACACGCAATCAAAGCACGCGGACACGGAGCGCGCTACTTCCGTCTGGCTTTATTAGGCCCCTACTGTTTTGAGCCAAATTTTAATCTATCATTCATATGACTAATAAAATATAAAATAAATGCTATAAATAGTACGCTATTGAATTTGTTGTATTTAAAAGAGCTTTTCGGACGCACAATTTTTGTGACATATAGTTCACATTTTATTAGTTAAATTTGTTGATCAAGCTTTAACCTAAAATGAGAGGAGCCTAATAAATCTGAACGGAGGGAGTACGCACGTACTCACCGCTGCACCACCTCACACCCATAGATCAATATGGATGGACTACTAGTGGCGCAGGCAACATTTACTCAGCTTATTTCTTTTTGAGTCGAGCCAAAAAACGGGTCGGCTCACGAACCTCGAGCTTTTCTTGCAGCCCTACTCACCGCTGCAGCACCGCATCCATAGATCGGTGGATGGACTACTGGTGGCGCAGGCGGCATTCACTCGGCATGTGATCCTTGCCGGCCTTCATTGCATGCGCCGAAAGCCATGCATCAGGGTGGACGCAGCGAGCGGGCTTTTTGGCCCGCTCGTGGCCCGAGGAGGACCGGACCGCTCGGTCCCAGCCCGCTAGCAAAATTGGCCGGTCCGGTCCAGGAAATTAGGCCCGCTCAGCACTCGGTCCGGTCCGGTCTTTGACCGGGACCGCTCGGCGGACCGAGAAAGCGCATTCACCGCCGCCGCCGTGCTTCGTCGTCGTCGCCACCGGCGTCCCCTGAGTGAACCATCATGTCCAGGAGCTTCCCCTCACCTTCCTTCCTCTCCTCCCTGTGCCCCATAGCCTCTTTTTTCTGCTTGTCGTCGCTGCCGTGCGTGCACTGAAGCCGTTCGCGAGTTCTCGACCATGCCAGTTCACCGTCCACGATGTTCGAGCGCCGGAACAACTTCTGTGTTTGTCTCCCTCCCCTCCGGTCGTGTCTCCAGCGATCACCGTCCACTCGCGATTCCATTTTTGCGCCGATATCGCCAGCAGCCTCATGCAGCTCGGCGACCCCGACGTGCTGCGCCGCCTCGCGGGCAGCTCGGGCAGTCGCCGGAGGGGATGCAGAGCATGGGAACCACCTTCTACACGAGCGGGCTCGGCGTCGGAAACTTCCTCAACAGCCTTCTTGTGACGTTTGTCGACCTTGCTACCAGGGCGAGCGCCGGCAAGAGCTGGATCGGTGACAACCTGATGAAACTCATGGGCACTAGCACCCATGGTTTATTGATATAGGAGAAGCATCCCTTGTGAGAAACCAGAAATTTGTCCCTGACGTGGCTCGAACCCTGGTTGCTGGAGACGCCACTGCGCTCTCTTGCCACTAGGCTACAGCCTAGTTCTCATCGGTGACAACCTGAACGACTCGCACCTCGACTACTACTACGTGTTGCTGCTGCTACTCTTCGTGGTGAACATGGCGCTCTTGGTGTGTAACTAAGACCTGCAGCTAAATAGGCACTAAACAGAAGCTGGAAGGACAAGTTGGCTCGGTCCCAACGAGCCGGAAAAGCTTGACCGAGCTGGCATCACTTCGGTCCGGTCCTGAAAATACAGACCGCTGGCAAGCTCGGTCCGGTCCGGTCCGGACCGCCGGCGGCCGGTCCAAACGCCGGCTCGGACCGGGACCGGACCGGACCGGACCGTGTCCAGGCTGAGCCATGCATAAATCCTACCACCTCCAACACTCCACTCCACTCTATATCACACTCCACTCCACTCCACTCCTCTCCACTCAGCTAGAGCACTGCATTCTGTCTATCTACCGATGGCAATGGGCGTGCGGCGTGGAACTACAACGGTGCAGGGCAGGAGCTTCATCTTCGTCCTTGTTGTGCTGTTGGCCGTGGCGACCGGCGTTTCCGGCCGAACCACGTACACGGGCAGCAGCAACACTTCAAGTGCTCGTGGTGCACGAGTGACGACGCCGCCGGCGACCGGGAAGAAGCAAGGCCATGGCCATGGGGAGAAGCCGACGCCGCCACAGACGAAGCCGAACACCAAGCAGCAGGTGCCTGCGCTGGTGGTGTTCGGCGACTCGATCGTGGACCCTGGCAACAACAACGCCATCCACACCATCGTCAAGGCCAACTTCCCGCCCTACGGCCACGACTTCGGCGCCGACCACCGCCCCACCGGCCGCTTCTGCAACGGCCGGATCCCCACCGACTTCATCGCCTCCAAGCTGGGGCTCAAGCAGCTGCTCCCGGCCTACCTGCAGCAGAACCTAACAAAACAGGACCTGCTCACCGGCGTGAGCTTCGCGTCTGGAGGGACCGGCTACGACCCGCTCACGGCGCAGCTCGCCTCCGTCATCTCCATGACGGACCAGCTCCGCATGTTCCACGAGTACAAGGCCAAGGTCCAGGCCGCCGCCGGCGACGCCGCTCTCTCGGAGATCCTCTCCAAGGGCGTGTTCGCGGTGTGCGCGGGGAGCGACGACGTGGCCAACACCTACTTCACCATGCGGGCGCGGAGCTCCTACTCGCACGCCGACTACGCGCACGCCGAGATGATCAACGCCGGCATGGGCACCGCCGTGGAGTCTCTCAAGGCCAAGCACCCGGGGGCGAGGGTGGTGCTCATGGACATCTACGGGTACTTGTTGGACATGATGATGCGGCCGGAGGGGTACGGGTTCAAGGAGTCCACGCTGGGCTGCTGCGGCACGGGGATGATGGAGGTCTCCGTGCTCTGCAACGGCGTCACGTCGGCGGTGTGCGGCGACGTCACCGACTATTTGTTCTGGGACAGCTACCACCCCACGGAGAAGGCGTACCGGATCCTCGTCGACTTCGTCTATGACAACTACCTCAAGGAGCTCATCGACTAGCTACCTTGCACGTACTGCGTGTGATTGGCATTTCAAATTCATTTGTGTTTATGTTGTGCACGCACCTATGTACATAGGTTGCGGAAAAAATATATAATGTTGAAGTATTATTCACCGATTTAGAGGGATTGTCCGAGGGTGGTGCTAGCACGACAGAGAGGGGGAGCTGGCAATTAGATTAGATCTATCATAGTAGGACCATGCATGCATGCAGGGGAGGAAATAGGATTTGATAGGGGGGGCGGAGAAGACGCAGAAAAATATTTCAAGCCTTAGACATTACAGCGATATCTACAAAATCTAGAGACAATACTAATACCTCTGCCTCTCGTTCACGGGATAATTAAGTCAGTGGAATTGACGCTCGTGGAGTAGAACTGTACTCAACTCAGCACTGAGCAGCTGGTGGCAACGTACGATTTCGCAGGTCCAAGGGCAAACCCTAGCCGCAGTTTAGCCGATGGTGTGGATGCGTATGTAGTACGTGCAGCCTTGAGAAGACTCGGCCTGTGTTTCCTTGTTGCAAATTAGTTTTGGGCCTGACAGCTTAGCCCATATCCTTGCTTTTTTTTAGAAAAGGAGGATGACCTCCGGCCTCTCCAGCTCGGAGATGCATGCGGCCATTTTATTGATTATTCTCGAGGACCTTTTTTTTAGACAATATTCTCGAGGACCTTACAAAGTATTACAACAATATGCCTGAATCCGCCATCTTGGTATCATATGCCACTACTCCTATCCATATGATGAAGGGGCGCTAGCTGGGCCAAATACCCAGTCCACTCACCTAAGCCTATCATCAAAAGCCAGAAGCCCCAGCCGAGCCACATACCGGGTCTGGGGCATGAACTGGTCTGACGCACTCACATGTGTCGTCGCCGCCATCTTCCACTGGTCTGTCTTCAAAGCAGATATTGAGGTTTCTACCTTGTCATGCCACTCAGCCATCAACGCCACCATGACGCCAGACAGCAACCCCCTCCTGCACGAGTCCAGCATCGCGCATCGGGTGCCGAGTCTCCACTGCACAACGCCGCCGAGATCCGCCGTCATCAATGTGCAGGATGAAGCACCGCTCCACCAAAAAAGCCACCCACTGGTCCCTCGAACCCGTGTACGCCTCCAAGAATGACGCCCCCAAGGAGGAAACGACACCAACGCGCCGCCGTCATCTGATCTACTGATCTAGGGTTTCCCCCGGAGGTAGCGGATAGAGGTCTGGAGCTTCTCCACGGCGATGCCTTCAAGAATGTAATGACACAAAAAAGTGCCGCCAACGCCGGTCTTGGCATCAAGCCGAGAACTAGATTTTCACCCGGATCTGCTGAAGGAATCTCCATCAAGCATCGTGTGCACGGGTCGCCGCCGCGTCGCCACCACAACAGCCGGGCCCCAACGCAACCGCCAGCGCGACCACTCTGCCTAGCAGCCGTGGAGGCCCGGTGTCACCACTCCCGCCGGCAGCCATGCCCGGATCTCGACCGGCCAGATCCAGATACGGAACCGAGACCTCCGGCCGCCGCAGCCGCAGGCAACACTGCCGGACGGAGCTCCATCACCCCCGCAGCCACCGCGCCATGCCGCCGCCTCGCCCTCGCAGCACCACGCCGCCAAGCACCGCCGCCGACAGAGCACCGCGCCATGGTCAGAGGACGGGGAGCCACGCCGAGGAGAGGCCCCGCCGCCGCCGGATGTGCCTGGGCTTTGCCCGGCAGTAGCCCTTGGCGGCGGCGAGGGGGAGGGGAGGAAAGGAGGTCGGCCGGTGGTTGGGATCTGGATTCCCCCCGTGTCGCCTCGAGGAGGGACGCGGGGGTCGGGGTCCGGAGAAATCCCCCACGTGTAGCATACATCAACCCATATCCTTGCTAATGGGCGGAGTAATTAATCCTAATATGGGGATCTGGCAGGCCTGGAAATATTCTTCTTTTTGGAAGCACTAGATCTATTGTACGTATTATTATATTAGGTCACTCTCTCGTCGCCACTGCCGCCAGCCTCGGCCCCGCGGTGGCAAAGGTTAGATCGCCCGTCGAAATGGCCTCAGCTAGCGTGGCGGCCAACGCAGATTAGGTGATCGTTCAAAATTTTATGCTCCTGAGGTCCGCCGTCTTCAGCTATGCTTCACGCGGGTGATGTTAACCTGCCTTTTCTTATTCACATTTAGTTTCTATTTCTCTTTTTCTCATAGGTTTCTGCACTATAAACATGCTCCTGATATATGGTGCACCTTTTTCAAACTAGAAACTGAACATTTTGGCAATACACACTGCATATTATTTTTTAATACGGCCGGTGAGGATTTTGTACTAGGAAAATCTAACTTAAAAGCGGTCCCACGCGGCGGCTCGTGTCGCGCGGGGGCAGTCAACCATCTTAGCTATACCACGATATTAGTAAAATTTTGTAAATTCAAAAAAAGTTCACAAAAGCAAAAACAAAAAGAAATCACGACTATTGAAAAAATTGTGAATACAGAAAATGCTCAGTGATTCAAAAAAAGTTCAGCAATTTTTAAAAAATTCACGAGTCTGGAAAAAAGTTCATCAGTTTAAAAACAGTTCATAATTACAAATCAGTTGAGAAATTAGAAAAATTCACGTAAATTTCATAATTGTTCATAAATTAAAAACTATATTCATGAATTTCAAAAGTTGCTCAATTTTAATAAATATCCATGAATTCCCATTTCCTTTGAAAATTTAAAAAATGTATGTTAGTTCAGAAAAATCGCTAGTTTGAAAACAATTTAGAAATTATAAATATTCATGAATATAGGAAAGTCCACGAATTTTAGAATAGAGAAAACCAGAAGAAAATAAAAATACGAAAAGAAAAAACAAAAAGAATATCAGAAAAACTACATAAAAATATAATAAAAAACTACCAGAAAACCAACAGTGAAAGGAAAACAGCCAGTTGGACGCGTGCCAAAACCGATGGAACGCCCGCCTTGTTGCTTAACTGGACCACGGCCCACGTCGGAACTCTCGTGCGCGATCACTATCATGTCACTAGAAGCTTTCATGCCGAAGTGGCGCTCCCAACTCGTGAGAGCTATGTCTCCCTTATAGCAAGGCAGTAGCTTCTCTCGCGTCGAATGTCTCGCTCGTGTTCTATTAGCAGTGTGTGAGCAACTTGAAGAGCCAGGTTTCCACTAGCTTTTCGAAATTCGTTTTTTGTTTTTTCCTTGTTTTTCAACTGTTTTCTTTGTTTCTTTCCCAGTTTTACTGGTTTTCTTATTTTCTTTCTTTTGCCTTTGTTCTGCATCGGTTTTGTTTGTCTATCTCTCGTTTTTCAATGATTTTTTCTTTTGTTTCGTTTCTATGGTTTATTGTTTTTCTCATTTTCATCTTTTTTTTTGTTTTCAGCCGGTTTTCATTGTTTTTCTATACACATTTTTGGTATATATCAAATTCATTTTTCTAGTACACAAATAAAATATTTAAAATAAAAATTTAACATTTTACCAGTACATGGTCAAAAATTTTCCTATAATCATTTTCAAGAAATTCAAATACAAGATTATCTTTTTTAATACATTATCAACAAACTTATATACATTTTTTAAATGCTTGATTAACATTTCTCAAATATTAATTAATTTTCTAAATACCTGGTCAACATTTCCCTATCAAATTAAAAAAAATTAAGTGCCTGATTAAAAATTTAAAATACTTCTTCAAAAAGTTTCCAAATTATTGGTTAACATTTTTTATGCATGATTAATAAATTTCATCATTTTTGAATAAATTGACAACATTTTGTAAACACATCTAACATTTTTCAAATGTTTGATTAAGATGTCTTTTTACATACTTTATCAATATTTTATCAAATTCTTGAATAATACTTTTTAATTACATTATGAAAAAATTTCATAAGCATTGTATATTTTGTATATAGTTTTCGTATATGTGATAAAAAAATTCTCTATGCACATTTCGTATATGTAGATTACTTTAATATAAATAGAGAGAGAATGATGTTTTGGCTCTCGGCATACATGGAGACCAATTTTTTGAAAAATCCAAAGTTCAGAAATTTCGGTTTTAGAAAAATCAGATTATTTTTTATAAAAATAATAAAGGATGTGAGGTGTATGTGTGTAAAATTTTAGGATGGAATATGTTGAAATGCGACCTATAGAAAAATACAAATTCATGGCCTGCGAGGATGAATAGTATCATGTGTTAAAAAACCCAAATTTATTTTTTGCACAACCCCCATTTCAACGTATTTCGTCCTGAAAAGTTACACACTTGCTCACTATGTCCTCATCTATCTATGTGATTTGTTTTCTGATTTTTCTAATATAAAATATAAATTTTGATGAATTTTGAATTTGACATTTGGAAGCCTCCATGGACCTCGGCCTCCAAAAGCAAATTCTCGGTTGTTTTCTGATTTTTCTAATATATATAGGACAAATGTTTCCTACAAGCAGTGGTAGTTACCACCACTTGCGTTTTATATGTTGTATGTAGTATCTGCCGAAACCGAGAGTACGTACATGTAGTATGTAGTATATAACAATAATTAGGTAGTATATATACTAATTTTTAGGTAGTATGTACCATGTTTTGAATATGCTCTTTTTTATGTACAAATATGTACGTGTTTCACAAATATAACAAAAACTATGGGCTCATATGCAATTTTTTCGTGTAACTTGCTTTGAAATATCTTAGATATAGTATATGAACATATTTAGAATAATAAAATAGTATATATAATACCACATGATAGTATATGAGACATATAGGGTAACTACCACCGGGTGGTAGGATGGATTTTCCCTATATATATATGAAATACACACCATGTAGTACGTGAACTTCCGCTTGTTATCAATTTGAACTTCTCTCTGGTTTGAGAGAATTATTTTAAAACACAAAAAATAACACATTTTTTATGTATTTTGGACATCTAAATACACGGTGAACCTCTCTCAGAAGAATTTTTCAACTTTTCCTCTCCGAGCACTTGAACTTCTAGCAACCATTTTTTCCGTCTATGAGTTGTTTTTAAAAGTGCAAAAAATGGTGTTGTGTTTTTTATTTTTTGAACAGGTAAATCTTATGTTTTAATAAACTCCGAACTTCTCTGTTATTTCAATTTGAACTTCACCTTTTTATATTTTGAGTAAAGAATTGTATTGAATTTTTATACGGTAAAAATCGAACATGGAAATACAAGGTGAACCTCTCTCGCAAGAATTTTTGAACTTCCCCGGACAGAGCACTTGAACTTCTTGCAACAAACCTTTTAAGCCTTTTGTTTCTATTCTTATATTCTTATGTGAAACGCATTCCATGTGGTAGTTGAACTTCCTGCTCTTTTGACCTTGAACTTCTGTCACGTTTTTTTGTTCAACCTCTCTCACACAATTTTTTGAATTTTCTCGGGCTAAGCACTTGAACTTGTAGCAACAAAACTTTCAGTGTTTGCTTTTTTCATTCTTTGTTATTACAAAATGCACACCGTGTAGTACGTGAACTTCTCGCAGTTATCAATCTGAACTTTTCTCGGTTACGTGAAAATATCTGAATTTTTAATGAATTTTAATCTGAATTTCTTAATCCTTTTTTATGAATTTTGAAGCGCTCTATTTTTAAAAGTTGAACTTCTTGTTATTTAATTTTTGAACTTCTTGTTTCCATTCTTTAATAACGAGGAAAATCTAAGTTTTCTATAATAATCGAACTTCTCCATCTTTCTAATATAGACTTCCTGGTTTTATTTCTTGATCCTTTTTTATGAAATTTTGAAGCGCTCTATTTTTAAAAGTTGAACTTCTTTTTATTTAATTTTCGAACTTCTTGTTTCCATTCTTTAATAACGAGGAAATCTGAGTTTTCTATAATCATCGAACTTCTCCATCTTTTTAATATGGACTTCCTGGTTTTATTTCTTAATCCTTTTTTATGAATTTTTGAAACGCTCTATTTTTAAAAGTCGAACTTCTTGTTATTTAATTTTCGAACTTCTTGTTTCCATTCTTTATTAACGAGGAAAATCTAAGTTTTCTATAATCATCGAACCGCTCTAAATTTTTATTTGAATTTATTTTAGGTATTTTTAGAAATATGAAAATGGTAGTTTTGGTAGAAACATCAAGATTCTTCATTATTTTGAATTGAACTTATTTTTTTTATTCTTTAGTAACAAAAAAAATTCAAGTTTTTAATTAAATATCAAACTTCTCCATGTTTTTAAATTTAACTTCTTGGTTTTATTTTTGAGTAACGAGAAAAACTGAGTTTTTAATGTACATTGAATTACTCTGTTTTCTAAAATTGAACTTCTTGGTTTAATCTTTAGTATTCGGGAAAACCCAAATTTAAAAAAAGGGTAAAAATCTTTTTAAAACTTTTTTTGTTGTTTTCTTTATTTTAATTTGAACTTATTAGTTATTCTTTAGAACGAGAATCTGAGGTTTTTATCAACTTTGAACTTCTCTTTTATTTTAATTTGAACTTCTTACTTTTATTCTTTAGTAACGAGAAAATCGAGTTTTTTGAACTCCTTTGTTTAAAATTTTGAACTTCTTGGTTTTTTATTAATTTTAAAGTGCTTTATTTTTGTTTGGACTTCGCAATTTTCATTATTTTCTAATGAAAAAAATCCGAGTTGTTTTAAACAGTAAAGTACCTTTTTTTTAGTTTGGACTTCTCCGCTTTTTTATTTTGAACTTCCACGTATTTATTTTAGAAATGGGGGAAATAAAACTAATCCATTTTACCCTATAAGTAATTTCACAATTTTTATTTTTAAGTTAAACACGTATGATTTATTTCTTTTCCTACATATCTAGGTTTTCTGTACAAGTTTGTTCGTCAAATTCCTTTATTTTTTTTGTTTTCATGAGAGAGCTTCTATATTTTTTTTGCGAGAAAAGTGGTGGGAGGCGAGTATAAGAAAATTTTGGATTTATTTTATTAATTCTGAGCTTCCAGATTTGAACAATTCGAACTTCTCATAATTTTGTCAACGAACATTTATTGGGTTTGTCTTTTTTGTTTTTATGAACAATTTTTTTATTGTGTTATTTTTTCCACATGCTCGCATACACCTATTACTTCTCAGGAGCTAATCGAGGACACTAGAGCACATTGCATGGTTACACATAGTCTTTGTTGTGCACGCTACAACAAATAAATTTAAACCACGAAAATGCTCAAATGCTGCAGAACCTTCTTGCAGTTCAGGTACAATAAGATGATTCTCATGCACATTACATTGAATATTTAGCATGCCCAAAACAGGAACACACAGATTTTACATCTGTTGGATCATTGAAACTCATGTAAACTAAAGTATCGCCAAACTGAAAATTGTCAGAAAAAAATCAGAACGTGAAACCTCTTGTCCATGTTGTCATTGAAGCAAAAAAAAAATAGAGAGTGAGAGACATAGTGGCCGAAGAAGTCAGGGAAATCTTCCAGTCGGGGGAGGACCGCCCTGCCAACGGAGGAGGGGGTGGACTGCCGTGACATTGGGGGAGCAGTCGAGCATCCACCCAGTGGGGCAGCCGGGAGGTTGGGGTAGGCGGTGACGTGGGGAGGCAGGTGGACGGCAGCATGCTTGGGCTCGCCGGGACGTGGATGCAAGACGCCGGATCCGGGCAGGAAGGTGGATGCAGGGCTCACCGAGACGTGGATGTAGGGCGCCAGATCCCGACAGGAAGGTGGATGCAGGACTTGTTGGGACGTGGATGCAGGCTCGCCGGGAGGAAGGTGGCAGCGCGTGGTGGCGTGGGTGGCTCTCATGCCGGCGGCGGAAGATGAGGACGGCCGCAGCAGGATAGGAGGAAGGTCGCAGGGGCAGAGCAGGAAGGTCGTGGGGCTTGTGGATCTCGGGCGATGGCGATTGTGGCACTGGGCCACGCGCGGCCATGGCCGGAATGCGGCGGCGGGACCCCGGAGGTGCACGAGCAAGGTGGACGGTGGCAGGGTCTCTTGGGAGGGGGCGCGGCGGCGAGGTTCTCCGGGGAAGGCGCACTGCGACGTGGGAGAAATCCAGGGGGTGGCGGCGCCGGCGCGATCCAGGAGGCTAGTCATGGCGTTCGACGGAGGATTGGTGGAGGTTTGGGGATCGGGCCAGCGGGTGTGGTGGGGGTGGGGGTGGGGATCGGGGCAGCGGGTGGGTGGGCTTTTCAATCCGGTGGGTTTCTCAATCTCAGGAACATGCATCGGGCCCTATATAGGGCTGTTGTGATCCAAATAACTATTCTGATCCCAGGATTAGAATAGTGCTATCCTATATATATAGGACTCCTCTTTTGTACTCCAAGAGTACATACTCCAACCTCTTAGCCGATACTTCATCTTGAATATTACCTAATCGCAAGAAACAAACATGCAGAGAAGATAAAACAGAACTGATGCTTTCAACGACCCCACACATGCATGCGCCTGGTAGACCCTAAAATTAAGGGATTCATACCAGATGCCTAATCCATCCATGTGCATGAACCGTTCAACAACAACAAAATAATCCATACAATTTTTTATGTCCCAGGAAGAAAGAATGGATACATACTGTATCTATTGAGTATATACTACTTTTATCCAAACGAATGTATGCTGTCCTTTTTTATTGAGTATATCCTGTTTTTCTTTTGCGTATACAGTGTATACTGCTTGGTTTCGTAATATGCATATACTGGGTGTTTTTTTCATTCAGAATGAGTAGGTATTGATTACTTGCAATCTACTTGTTTTACTGAGTATATACTACTTTTATACAAATGAGTGTGTACTGCCTTTTTCATCAGTATATACTGCTTTTTTGTGGCGGGCTAGAGTTTATACTGCTTGGTTTCATAATAGGCATATACTGGTTTTTTTTCCTTCGGTATATACTGCTTGGTTTCACCATTTACTACTAGCACTTCATCGCCAAAAACTGAAAGAAGTATATACTGCTTGGCAACTTTATCCATGTATGTTAATCTAATGGGTATATGCTACTTTCAAAAAAGATGAGTATACTACAATTTGATAGAAAACAAAGGACTGCTCAGTTTCTAAGATTGGTTGAGTATGGGTACTACTCCCTCTAAATACAACTCTTTTTAGAGATTTCGGACTACATACGGAGCAAAATGAGTAAATTAATTTACACTCTAAAATATGTCTACATACATCCGTATGTAGTCCATATTGAAATATCTAAAAAAGATTATATTTACAAATAGAGGGAGTACTTATTAACAAAGTAGTGTATGTTGGCTTTTTTTCTGCCAAGAGCGTATACTTCCTTAGCAAACAGAGGATCGTCGATAGTAGTATAGATACTATGTATTTTGCAAGCAAGGAGAATACACAATGGAGTATCTCTGATATACTTCAAAAAGAAGTATCCAAATTTTTTAAAACTGAACAAAGGGTATCACAGTACTGCACTCTCTGTGTTATATACATGTAAACAAAAGTCACTGCTTCAGAGATCTATCAAGTGGCACCATGGTTAACAAGATAATCGATACATTGGTACATCATGTACAGAAATTTGCATCTTGATAGAAACATGTACACTGCCTAAGCAAACTGGACTATTCAACTACTTTTACATCTTCAAAAAGGTTTAATGCTTAAAAAACTGAAGTAGAAAAAATAGGTATATCTTCCAGCAAGCTTCAGATAACAGCACATGTACTTCTGGAGGTGCTCCTCAGTCAAAACAATCTACAAGCTTTGCATACATGGATATTCAAAAGAAAGAATTTAGCAACATAAGTTAGACTTGATTCAAGAAACATTGTACAATTGTACATACCTAATATCTAGCTATATATACAAAAAATACTGAACTGTGTACTATGAGTAAAGAAACAAAAAAAAAGAGCTTAAAAAATTGTTTACGCCAGGAACTGTAAGTAACCTGATCTACGGACGTTGTTAAGTTGTTTATGGATAAAAGGATAATTAGGTAGATTGGGCGAAACAAGGCTCCGCTTCTCATCTGGTTCTGCAATCAGTTTGGCGGTAGCCGTGACAGTTAAAAAAAGAACTGGACAATACACTGACGAACATACTCACTTGATTTACTAGAATTTGCACTGACGGGATGATTAATGGGTCTCATATCCTGACTAAACTTTAGATGAATATTCCCATTATTTGGTATCGCTAATACATTGACCACTCCATTATTAGAAGAAAAAATGCAGAAAATACTGCACGCAACCAAGTCGTACATGATCTTCCGTGCTGTTGCCTCAAGAAACGATTTAGAAGAAGAAGAGCGGCTAGATCTAACCAGTGATTGGTGGACTCCAAAGTTGCTTGCAGTTGGAGAACTTGGAGTAGACACTCTGTTGTTGGCGATGCGGAAGGCAATGGTCACCGGACTCCAGCCACCTAAAAATCGGCAGAAATGAGAGTTGAGTGCCTTGTCGATCTGGTTTCACACATGAGAGTCGCGTGCCGGAAACAAACCTGATCAGTCAGGCCTCTGTTGACGGATGAGAAGATAAGCCGCCTCCAGCCGTGCGAGCCGCCGCAGCATAACGCCAATGAGACGGGAGGAGAGATGGATAAGCGCAAAGCACATAAAAATGGCTAAAAAGTCGGGCCAATGACCTTTGTTTGTTGTAGATGGATTTTTTCACTTATTATTTCTTTAATTAAAAGCTAAATGGCTTTGAGCGGTAGTTTCTATAGCGCCAGCGAACAAACGAGCCAGTCAGCCACCAACACGTGCTTAGGAGTACGTACTCCTAAGAGTACCAACCCATTTTCCTATATATATATATAAATGTCTCGCAACCATCATTAATTCACACATACACACATGTATATATATATATATATATATATATAGACACACACAATTAGCTAGCTATATACAATTTCTCCTAATTGGTGCCTTCGGAGCCAATGGCATTAGCCTAATTGGTGCCTTCGGAGCACGATGACAATTGGAAGTGATTCATGGGGCGGTAGCGGGTAATAGTATTCTTCTTTGGGATCTATGACCTGGTCGAGCAAAAATCCCGCTATTTCCTCTTGAATTGCTTGTATGCGCTCCGTTGGTAGGAGCTTCTCCCGCACATCTCTGAACTGTTAAGAAAGAGATCAATATGCATGTGTATTAGTTGTGTGACTAGATATCGATAATGGTGTAAAAATTGTGAATAGTGTTCTGACAAACGTACCCAGTCATATCTTTGAGATCTGCTCCTTTCGGACGCCATCATGCGAATGTTCTCGCAAACGTAGTATGCACACAGATCATTCCCCGGCGCCTGCTTCAGGGCCTTTACGAGAATGGAATTTGACCAGATAATAATTAATCAAGCATGATAATTAAAGAGATGGCAACAAGCTAGCTAGTACTACTTAATTACTTACCTTCGTCGATACCATTTCAGCTTTTTTTCCATTGGCCTGGAGTGATGTTGATGAACTTTGCCCAAGCCCCGCCCAACGACAAAGAAAATGAATAAAGGGGTTATTAGATAGTTGTTATCAGGAAATTGACGAACTAATTAAATAGGCCGAGCTATAGTTAATAATGATTGAAATTACCTGTCGACTATCCCCTTCACGATGGTGTAGTCACTTTCTTTCTTAAGTAGTGAGTCCAGTACTTCAACTGTTCCTTCACCAACTTTAATGATTAACAAGATCTAGTGAAAACTGCATGCACACATGTTTGCATGTCTTAATTAAGCGGGCATATGTAAGCAAAAACATGTAGCTAGCTAGTAGGCAAAAATAGAATTTGTAGTACAAGACAGTATGACTCACAAGAAGTTGTAAGGAAGTAGTATATCTTCATTGGTATTGAGGCGCTTGAAGAACTCTAGCATGGTTTCTCTACACTTGCTTGATAATATGCATCTAATTTCCATGTGTATTCATTAATGGTATTCGGGTCAATGAACCCAATGCCATAGCGTCCACCTTTTTTCATTTCATACATCTTCATCCTGCATAATACCACAGAAAAGAATATAGTGAGGATAATTACAGGTAATGATTGATCAAAATGATCACTACAGCTAGCTTGAGACTTAAATTGCAGAAAGAAATCACTTACAGACAATAGCAACCGACGATAGATTTGTCGAGTGCGTCTTGATTGTATAACTGAAATAGTTCTGAATACTCAACGGACACAGCTTTCTCATGGTAGTAATGATCCTTCTTGACATTCACCATGAGGGACTCTCGATTGGAAACCTTGGTAATGTTCATGTACCATTGATGCAATTCGTACATTCTCGTTGGGAGCTTCTTGACCTCGTCTGGCTTGACCAAAGGTTGGCCCCGGACATATTTCTGTTTTATTTCCTCCTCTCTAAGCGGAGACATGGGCTGGATCTCGAGGAGTTGTCCCACAGTGATCTTGAGGATTTCAGCCTGCGTTATATGCTCCTCGGTTATTACCACATCGCCCAGCTGGGGAACGTTAACGGTTTGCCCACAATAATATTGGGCGCGCGTACTCTTATGTGTTGTTGGCACAACAAGCGGGGGGATTGATTACGTCGCCTGTTCTCCCAGGTGGGGAACGGTTTTACCGCATTTTTTGCCAGCTGATTTGCTCGAGCTCGAGCTCGCCTCATTCTGTAGACGTGCTCGATTTAACTTCCTGAGGTGGCGCTCATAGTCTATGTCAACAGGCTTGGAAGCTGGTGCTCTAGCCGTACGAATGAAGTGGTCAATCTTTTCCTCAGGCACTTTCTCCGTTAGCGGCGGTGGCGGTTTCAGTGCAAAATGGGCTTCCACCTGGGCCTTCACTATGGCTGTGTTTTCCTCCTCAGACTTGTCGTAAGGCCTCTGCGGAAGAGGCGCGAGGCTTGGACAATATTGAAATCGCTTGCCTCCGCCTGTACCTCCCGTACTACCTCGACTTGTACCGCTACACACCATAGCTGCGGCAGCTCTCTTCCGTGATTGCTGAGGCGGCGGAGACGGCTGACGTGGCTGAGTTGGAGGAGGAGGAGTGGCCTGAAGCTGTGCCGGACTTGGAGGAGGAGTGGCCTGAAGTTGTGCCGGACTTGGAGGAGGAGTGGTCTGACGCTGTGTCGGACTTGGAGGAGTGGCCTGACGCTTTGCCAGACTTGGAGGAGGAGGAGTGGCCTGACGCGTTGGTGGACTTGGAGGAGCGGGAGTCTGCTGACTCGGTGGCGGACTTCGACGAGGAGTCGGCTGACGCGGTGTCGGTGGCCTTCGAAAGATGATGCAATCCTTTCTCCATAGGATGGTACATTGTTTGGCCTCTCCTAGTGTGTGCTCCTCGTCACCTCCAGGAATGTCAAGCTCTAGCCCTGAATATTGGCCCACCACCTCATCAACCAAGACACGAGCATAGCCCACTGGAATCGGGTTGCAATGGAAGGTTGCCTCGGGGGGATTTGTAAAAGCAACGGCGTCTGCCACCTTCATGGATATGTTCTTCATTTTGAAGTGTAGTTCGCAGTTAGTGTTCTGTTGGGGAACGTTGCAGAAAATAAAATTTTTCTACGCTTTCACCAAAATCAATCTATGAGTTCATCTAGCAACGAGAGAGAGGAGTGCATCTACATACCCTTGTTGATCGCGAGCGGAAGCATTCAAGAGAACGGGGTTGAGGGAGTCGTACTCGTCGTGATCCAAATCACCGGAGATCCTAGCGCCGAACGGACGGCACCTCGGCGTTCAACACACGTACGGTTGAGGAAGACATCTCCTCCTTCTTGATCCAGCAAGGGGGAAGGAGAGGTTGATGAAGATCCAGCAGCACGACGGCGTGGTGGTGGATGCAGCAACGATCTCGGCAGGGCTTCGCCAAGCTTCTGCGAGAGGGAGAGGTGTAGCAAGGGGAGAGGGAGGCGCCAAGAGCATGGGTGTGGATGCCCTCCCTCCCCTCCTCTTTATATAGGGCCCCTAGGGGGGCGCCGGCCCTAGGAGATGGGATCTCCAAGGGGGGGCGGCGGCCAAGGGGGTGGCTTGCCCCCCAAGCCAGGTGGAGGCGCCCCCACCCCTAGGGTTTCCAACCCTAGGCGCAGGGGGGGGGGCGCACCAGCCCACCAGGGGCTGGTTCCCCTCCCACTTCAGCCCATGGGGCCCTCCGGGATAGATGGCCCCACCCGGTGGACCCCCGGGACCCTTCCGGTGGTCCCGGTACAATACCGGTGACCCCCGAAACTTTTCCGATGGCCGAAACCTGACTTCTTATATATAATTCTTCACCTCCGGACCATTCCGGAACTCCTCGTGACGTCCGGGATCTCATCCGGGACTTCGAACAACTTTCGGGTTACTGCATACTAATATCTCTACAACCCTAGCGTCACTGAACCTTAAGTGTGTGTAGACCCAACGGGTTCGGGAGACATGCAGACATGACCGAGACGTCTCTCCGGTCAATAACCAACAGAGGGATCTGGATACCCATGACGGCTCCCACATGCTCCTCGATGATCTCATCGGATGAACCACGATGTCGAGGATTCACTCAATCCCGTATACAATTCCCTTTGTCAATCGGTACGTTACTTGCCCGAGACTCGATCGTCGGTATCCCAATACCTCGTTTAATCTCGTTACCGGCAAGTCACTTTACTCGTACCGTAATGCATGATCCCGTGACCAGACACTTGGTCACCTTGAGCTCATTATGATGATGCATTACTGAGTGGGCCCAGAGATACCTCTCCGTCATACGGAGTGACAAATCCCAGTCTCGATTCGTGCCAACCCAACAGACACTTTTGGAGATACCCGTAGTGTACCTTTATAGTCACCCAGTTACGTTGTGACGTTTGGCACACCCAAAGCACTCCTACGGTATCCGGGAGTTGCACAATCTCATGGTCTAAGGAAATGATACTTGACATTTGGAAAAGCTCTAGCTAAACGAACTACACGATCTTTGAGCTATGCTTAGGATTGGGTCTTGTCCATCACATCATTCTCCTAATGATGTGATCCCGTTATCAATGACATCCAATGCCCATAGTCAGGAAACCATGACTATCTGTTGATCAACGAGCTAGTCAACTAGAGGCTCACTAGGGACATGTTGTGGTCTATGTATTCACACGTGTATTACGATTTCCGGATAACACAATTATAGCATGAGTAACAGACAATTATCATGAACAAAGAAATATAATAATAACCATTTTATTATTGCCTCTAGGGCATATTTCCAACATGTTCTTGTTGGAAATATGCCCTAGAGGCAATAATAAAAGTATTATTATTATATTTCCTTGTTCATGATAATTGTCTTTTATTCATGCTATAATTGTATTATCCGGAAATCGTAATACACGTGTGAATACTTAGACCACAATATGTCCCTAGTGAGCCTCTAGTTGACTAGCTCGTTGATCGACATATAGTCATGGTTTCCTGACTATGGACATTGGATGTCATTGATAACGGGATCACATCATTGGGAGAATGATGTGATGGACAAGACCCAATCCTAAGCATAGCACAAGATCGTGTAGTTCGTTTAGCTAGAGCTTTTCCAATGTCAAGTATCTTTTCCTTTGACCATGAGATCGTATAACTCCTGGATACCGTAGGAGTGCTTTGGGTGTACCAAACGTCACAACGTAACTGGGTGACTATAAAGGTGCACTACAGGTATCTCCGAAAGTGTCTGTTGGGTTGACACGGATCGAGATTGGGATTTGTCACTCCGTATGACGGAGAGGTATCACTGGGCGCACTCGATAGTGCATCATCATAATGAGCTCAAAGTCACCAAGTGTTTGGTCACGGGATCATGCATTACGGTACGAGTAAAGTGACTTGCCGACAACGAGATTGAACGAGGTATTGGGATACCGACGATCGAATCTCGGGCAAGTAACATACCGTCTGACAAAGGGAATAGTGTACGGGGTTGATTGAATCCTCGACATCATGGTTCATCTGATGATACCATCGAGGAGCATGTGGGAGCCAACATGGGTATCCAGATCACGCTGCTGGTTATTGACCGGAGAGCCGTCTCGGTCATGTCTGCATGTCTCCCGAACTCGTAGGGTCTACACACTTAAGGTTCGGTGACGCTAGGGTTATTAGGAAGACTTGTATGTGATTACCGAATGTTGTTAGGAGTCCCGGCTGAGATCCCGGACGTCACGAGGAGTTCCGGAATGGTCCGGAGGTGAAGATATATATATGGGAAGTTGTCATACGGACACCGGAAATTTTCGGGGGCATATCGGTATTGTACCGGGGCCACCGGAGGGGTTCCGGGGGTCCACCGGAAGGGGCCACCCCTCTCGGAGGGCCTCATGGGCCGCAAGGGATAGGGAACCAGCCCCTAGAGGGCTGGGTGCCCCCCCCCTTTTGGGCCCATGTGCCTAGGGTTTGGGGGGGAACCTTAGTGGGGGCGCCCCCCTTGCTTGGGGGGCAAGCCCCCCTCCCTGGCCGCCGCCCCCCCCCCTCTAGATCTCATCTAGAGGGGCTGGCCCCCTTCCCCTTCCCCTATAAATAGAGGGGCGAGGGGAGGGCTGAACACCTGATCCAAGGCGCAGCCCCTCCCCTCCCCAACACCTCTCCTCCTCCGTTGAGTGCTTGGCGAAGCCCTGTCGGAGTACTGCCTCTCCACCAACACCACGCCGTCGTGCTGCTGCTGGAGCCTTCTTCCTCAACCTCTCCTTCCCCCTTGCTGGATCAAGAAGGAGGCGATGTCATCCGCTCCGTACGTGTGTTGAACGCGGTGGTGCTGTCCGTTCAGCACTTGGTCATCGGTGATTTGGATCATGGCGAGTACGACTCCATCATCCCCGTTCCATTGAACACTTCCGCACGCGATCTACAAGTGGTATGTAGATGCAATCTCTCACCCATGACTTGTTGCTTAGATGAACTCATAGATGGATCTTGGTGAAACCGTAGGAAAAATTTTAATTTTCTACAACGTTCCCCAACAGTGGCATCATGAGCTAAGTCTATGCGTAGTTCTCTATTGCACGAGTAGAACACAATTTGTTGTGGGCGTAGATGTTTTCAACTCTCTTGCCGCTACTAGTCTTATCTTGCTTCAGCGGTATTGTGGGATGAAGCGGCCCGGACCGACCTTACACGTACGCTTACGTGAGACAGGTTCCACCGACTGACATGCACTAGTTGCATAAGGTGGCTAGCGGGTGTTTGTCTCTGCCACTTTAGTTGGAGCGGATTCGATGAAAAGGGTCCTTATGAAGGGTAAATAGAAGTTGACAAATCACGTTGTGGCTTTCACGTAGGTAAGAAAACGTTCTTGCTAGAACCCTATCGCAGCCACGTAAAACTTGCAACAACAATTAGAGAACGTCTAACTTGTTTTTGCAGCAAGTGTTTTGTGATGTGATATGGCCAAAGTTGTGATGAATGATGAATGATATATGTGATGTATGAGATCATGTTCTTGTAATAGGAATCACGACTTGCATGTCGATGAGTATGACAACCGGCAGGAGCCATAGGAGTTGTCCTTATTTTTTGTATGACCTGTGTGTCATTGAGAAATGCGATGTAAATTACTTTACTTTATTGCTAAACGTGTTAGCCATAGTAGTAGAAGTAATAGTTGGCGAGCAACTTCATGGAGACACGATGATGGAGATCATGATGATGGAGATCATGGTGTCATGCCGGTGACAAGATGATCATGGAGCCCCGAAGATGGAGATCAAAGGAGCTATATGATATTGGCCATATCATGTCACTAATATATAATTGCATGTGATGTTTATTATGTTTATGCATCTTGTTTACTTAGAACGACGGTAGTAAATAAGATGATCCCTCATAATAATTTCAAGAAAGTGTTCTCCCTAACTGTGCGCCGTTGCTAAAGTCCGTCGTTTCGAAGCACCACGTGATGATCGGGTGTGATAGATCCTTACGTTCACATACAACGGGTGTAAGACAGTTTTACACATGCAAAAACACTTAGGTTAACTTGACGAGCCTAGCATGTACAGACATGGCCTCGGAACACAAGAGACCGAAAGGTCGAACATGAATCGTATGGAAAATACGATCAACATGGAGATGTTCACCGACGATGACTAGTCCGTCTCACGTGATGATCGGACACGGCCTAGTCGACTCGGATCATGTAACACTTAGATGAGTAGAGGGATGTCAAATCTGAGTGGGAGTTCATTAAATAATTTGATTAGATGAACTTAATTATCATGAACAATAGTCTAAAATCATTGCAAAATGTCTTGTAGATCAAATGGCCAACGCTCATGTCACCATGAACTTCGACGCGTTCCTAGAGAAAACCAAGATGAAAGATGATGGCAGCAACTATTCGGACTGGGTCCGGAACCTGAGGATCATCCTCATAGCTGCCAAGAAACAATATGTCCTAGAAGCACCGCTAGGTGATGCACCCATCCCAGAGAACCAAGACGTTATGAACGCTTGGCAGTCTCGTGCTGATGATTACTCCCTCGTTCAGTGCGGCATGCTTTACAGCTTAGAACCGGGGCTCCAAAAGCGTTTTGAGCAACACGGAGCATATGAGATGTTCGAAGAGCTGAAACTAGTTTTCCAAGCTCATGCCCGGGTCGAGAGATATGAAGTCTCCGACAAGTTCTATAGTTGTAAGATGCAGGAAAATAGTTCTGTCAGTGAGCACATACTCAAAATGTCTGGGTTGCACAACCGCCTGTCCCAGCTGGACATCAACCTCCCGGACGAGGCGGTCATTGACAGAATCCTTCAGTCGCTCCCACCGAGCTACAAGAGCTTTGTGATGAACTACAATATGCAGGGGATGGTGAAAACTATTCCTGAAGTATTTTCAATGCTAAAGTCAGCAGAGGTAGAAATCAAGAAGGAACATCAAGTGTTGATGGTCAATAAAACCACTAAGTTCAAGAAGGGAAAGAGTAAGAAGAACTTCAAGAAGAACGGCAAGGATGTTGCCGCGCCCGGTAAGCCAGTTGCCGGGAAGAAGTCAAAGAATGGACCCAAGCCTGAGACTGAGTGCTTTTATTGCAAAGGGAAGGGTCACTGGAGCGGAACTGCCCCAAATACTTAGCAGACAAGAAGGCCGACAACACTAAAGGTATATTTGATATACATGTAATTGATGTGTACCTTACCAGTACTCGTAGTAACTCCTGGGTATTTGATACCGGTGCCGTTGCTCATATATGTAACTCACAACAGGAGCTGCGGAATAAGCGGAGACTGGCGAAGGACGAGGTGACGATGCACGTCGGGAATGGTTCCAAGATCGATGTGATCGCCGTCGGCACGCTACCTCTACATTTACCTACGGGATTAGTTTTAAACCTCAATAATTGTTATTTAGTGCCAAGTTTGAGCATGAACATTGTATCAGGATCTCGTTTAATATGAGATGGCTACTCATTTAAATCCGAGAATAATGGTTGTTCTATTTATATGAGAGAAATGTTTTATGGTCATGCTCCGATGGTCAATGGTTTATTCTTAACGAATCTCGAACGTAATGTTACACATATTCATAGTGTGAATACCAAAAGATGTAAAGTTGATAACGATAGTCCCACATACTTGTGGCACTGCCACCTTGGTCACATTGGTGTCAAGCGCATGAAGAAGCTCCATGCTGATGGACTTTTAGAGTCTCTCGATTATGAATCATTTGACACATGCGAACAATGCCTTATGGGCAAAATGACCAAGACTCCGTTCTCCGGAACAATGGAGCGAGCAACCAACTTATTGGAAATCATACATACCGATGTGTGCGGTCCAATGAGCGTTGAGGCTCACGGAGGATATCGTTATGTTCTCACTCTCACAGATGACTTAAGTAGATATGGGTATGTCTACTTGATGAAACACAAGTCTGAGACCTTTGAAAAGTTCAAGGAATTTCAAAATGAGGTAGAGAATCAACGTGACCGAAAAATAAAGTTCCTACAATCAGATCGTGGAGGAGAATATTTAAGTCACGAATTTGGTACACACTTAAGGAAATGTGGAATCGTTTTACAACTCACGCCGCCTGGAACACCTCAGCGTAACGGTGTGTCCGAACGTCGTAATCGCACTCTATTGGATATGGTGCGATCTATGATGTCTCTCACTGATTTACCGCTATCTTTTTGGGGATACGCTCTAGAGACAGCTACATTCACTTTAAATAGGGCACCGTCTAAATCCATTGAGACGACACCGTATGAATTATGGTTTGGGAAGAAACCTAAGCTGTCGTTTCTAAAAGTTTGGGGATGCGATGCTTATGTCAAGAAACTTCAACCTGAAAAGCTCGAACCCAAGTCGGAAAAATGCGTCTTCATAGGATACCCTAAGGAAACCATTGGGTATACCTTCTACCTTAGATCCGAAGGCAAGATCTTTGTTTCCAAGAACGGATCCTTTCTGGAGAAAGAGTTTCTCTCGAAAGGAGTAAGTGGGAGGAAAGTAGAACTCGATGAAGTACTATCTCTTGAACCGGAAAGTAGTGCAGCTCAGGAAAATGTTCCTGTGGTGCCTACACCGACTGGAGAGGAAATTAATGATGATGATCAAGGTACTTCGGATCAAGTTGCTACTGAACTTCGTAGGTCCACAAGGACACGTTCCGCGCGAGAGTGGTACGGCAACCCTGTCTTGGAAATCATGTTGTTAGACAACGGTGAACCTTCAAACTATGAAGAAGCGATGGCGGGCCCAGATTCCAACAAATGGCTTGAAGCCATGCAATCCGAGATAGGATCCATGTATGAAAACAAAGTATGGACTTTGACAGACTTGCCCGATGATCGGCGAGCGATAGAAAACAAATGGATCTTTAAGAAGAAGACGGACGCGGATGGTAATGTTACCATCTATAAAGCTTGACTTGTCGCTAAGGGTTATCGGCAAGTTCAAGGGGTTGACTACGATGAGACTTTCTCTCCCGTAGAGAAGCTGAAGTCCGTCCGAATCATGTTAGCAATTGCCGCATACTATGATTATGAGATATGGCAGATGGACGTCAAAACGGCATTCCTTAACGGACATCTTAAGGAAGAACTGTATATGATGCAGCCGGAAGGTTTTGTCGATCCTAAGAATGCTAACAAAGTATGCAAGCTCCAGCGATCCATTTATGGGCTGGTGCAAGCATCTCGGAGTTGGAACATTCGCTTTGATGAGATGATCAAAGCGTTTGGGTTTATGCAGACTTATGGAGAAGCCTGCGTTTACAAGAAAGTGAGTGGGAGCTCTATAGCATTTCTCATATTATATGTAGATGACATACTTTTGATGGGAAATGATATAGAACTTTTGGAAAGCATTAAGGCCTACTTGAATAAGTGTTTTTCAATGAAGGACCTTGGAGAAGTTGCTTACATATTAGGCATCAAAATCTATAGGGATAGATCGAGACGCCTCATAGGTCTTTCACAAAGCACATACCTTGATAAGATTTTGAAGAAGTTCAAAATGGATCAGTCCAAGAAAGGGTTCTTGCCTGTTTTGCAAGGTGTGAAATTGAGCTCGGCTCAATGTCCGACCACGGCAAAAGATAAAGAAGAGATGAGTGTCATCCCCTATGCCTCAGCCATAGGATCTATTATGTATGCCATGCTATGTACCAGACCTGATGTAAACCTTGCCGTAAGTTTGGTAGGAAGGTACCAAAGTAATCCCGGCAAGGAACACTGGACAGCGGTCAAGAATATCCTGAAGTACCTGAAAAGGACAAAGGACATGTTTCTCGTTTATGGAGGTGACGAAGAGCTCGTCGTAAAGGGTTACGTCGACGCTAGCTTCGACACAGATCTGGATGACTCAAAGTCACAAACCGGATACGTGTATATGTTGAATGGTGGAGCAGTAAGCTAGTGCAGCTGCAAGCAGAGCGTCGTGGCGGGATCTACATGTGAAGCGGAGTACATGGCAGCCTCGGAGGCAGCGCATGAAGTAATTTGGGTGAAGGAGTTCATCACCGACCTAGGAGTCATACCCAATGCGTCGGGGCCGATCAAACTCTTCTGTGACAACACTGGAGCTATTGCACTTGCCAAGGAGCCCAGGTTTCACAAGAAGACCAGGCACATCAAGCGTCGCTTCAACTCCATTCGTGAAAATGTTCGAGATGGAGACATAGAAATTTGCAAAGTGCATACGGATCTGAATGTTGCAGATCCGTTGACTAAACCTCTTCCGCGAGCTAAACATGATCAACACCAGAACTCTATGGGTGTTCGATTCATCACAATATAACTAGATTATTGACTCTAGTGCAAGTGGGAGACTGTTGGAAATATGCCCTAGAGGCAATAATAAAAGTATTATTATTATATTTCCTTGTTCATGATAATTGTCTTTTATTCATGCTATAATTGTATTATCCGGAAATCGTAATTCACGTGTGAATACATAGACCACAATATGTCCCTAGTGAGCATCTAGTTGACTAGCTCGTTGATCAACAGATAGTCATGGTTTCCCGACTATGGACATTGGATGTCATTGATAACGGGATCACATCATTGGGAGAATGATGTGATGGACAAGACCCAATCCTAAGCATAGCATAAGATCGTGTAGTTCGTTTTGCTAGAGCTTTTCCGGATACCGTAGGAGTGCTTTGCGTGTACCAAACGTCACAACGTAACTGGGTGACTATAAAGGTGCACTACAGGTATCTCCGAAAGTGTCTGTTGGGTTGACACGGATCGAGACTGGGATTTGTCACTCCGTATGACGGAGAGGTATCACTGGGCCCACTCGGTAGTGCATCATCATAATGAGCTCAAATCACCAAGTGTTTGGTCACGGGATCATGCATTACGGTACGAGTAAAGTGACTTGCCGACAATGAGATTGAACGAGGTATTGGGATACCGACGATCGAATCTCGGGCAAGTAACATACCGTCTGACAAAGGGAATAGTGTACGGGTTTGATTGAATCCTCGACATCGTGGTTCATCCGATGATACCATCGAGGAGCATGTGGGAGCCAACATGGGTATCCAGATCCCGCTGCTGGTTATTGACCGGAGAGCCGTCTCGGTCATGTCTGCATGTCTCCCAAACCCGTAGGGTCTACACACTTAAGGTTCGGTGACGCTAGGGTTATTAGGAGGACTTGTATGTGATTACCGAATGTTGTTCGGAGTCCCGGATGAGATCCCAGACGTCACGAGGAGTTCCGGAATGGTCCGGAGGTGACGATTTATATATGGGAAGTTGTCATACGGACACCGGAAAGGTTCGGGGGCATATCGATATTGTACTGGGGCCACCGGAGGGGTTCCGGGGGTCCACTGGAAGGGGCCACCCCTCTCGGAGGGCCTCATGGGCCGCAAGGGTCAGGGAACCGGCCCCTAGAGGGCTGGGCGCCCCCCCCCCTTTTGGGCCCATGCGCCTAGGGTTTGGGGGGGAACCCTAGTGGGGGCGCCCCCCTTGCTTGGGGGGCAAGCCCCCCCTCCCTGGCCACCGCCCCCCTCTAGATCTCATCTAGAGGGGCCGGCCCCCTTCCCCCTTCCCCTATAAATAGAGGGGAGAGGGGAGGGCTGAACACCTGATCCAAGGCGCAGCCCCTCCCTCCCCAACACCTCTCCTCCTCAGTTGAGTGCTTGGCGAAGCCCTGTCGGAGTACTGCTTCTCCACCAACACCACGCCGTCGTGCTGCTACTGGAGCCTTCTTCCTCAACCTCTCCTCCCCCCTTGCTGGATCAAGAAGGAGGAGATGTCATCCGCTCCGTACGTGTGTTGAACGCGGAGGTGCTGTCCGTTCAGCACTTGGTCATCGGTGATTTGGTTCACGGCGAGTACGACTCCATCATCCCCGTTCCATTGAACGCTTCCGCACGCGATCTACAAGTGGTATGTAGATGCAATCTCTCACCCATGACTCGTTGCTTAGATGAACTCATAGATGGATCTTGGTGAAACCGTAGGAAAATTTTTAATTTTCTGCAACGTTCCCCAACAGTTCTCCATGATGTCATCCACGGGGTATCTATCCAGCATTGCGTCGCCCGGGGCGGAACCCACGTTGCTTCTCGGCATGGATGCGACGGTGCTATCCAATGCTGGATCATCCGCTAGCTGCTGCCGCTGCTGAGACCCCCTTTGCTGGCTAAGTGAGTCGATCTGCTCCTGCTGCCGCTGGAATTTGACTGCCAAGTCCACGTGCGCGGATTCTAGGCCTTGAAGGCGTTCATAGTCCAGCTTCCTCTGCTCCTCCTCCATCTTCCTCTTCTTCTCCTCCGCAATCTTCCTTCTCGCACGACTTCTGTAGTCGGCATTCCAGTCCGAAAACCCCTCATACCACGGAATAATGCCCTTGCCTCGTGTTCTTCCCGGGTGTTCAGGATTTCCCAGGGCACGCGTAAGCTCGTCGTCCTCTCTGTTGGGTTGGAACACCCCCGATCGAGCCTCTTCTATTGCAACAAGTATCTTATCTTCGGCTCCGTTCAGACATGCCTTCTTCGAAACTTTGCCTGTCTTTGGGTCCAACTTCCCCCCATGCGCATAGAACCAAGTCCTGCACCTGGGGGTCCAGCTCAATGTAACTGGAGTGACACCTGCATCCTCCATCTCTTTCTCAGACTTATCCAACTTAGGCATTGCCACCGCGTAGCCACCTGGCCCCAGCTTATGGAACTTATCCTTTTTTGCGGCATTGGCCTTGTTTATTCTCGACCATTCCTTAGATAATTCCGATTGCTTGAATTTCACGAAATTGTCCGAATGAGCACTTTGCTTCTCTAGTGTTCCCTTGAATACTGGAGTCTTCCTTCCTCCCTTGACGTACTTGTCCCATACACGTTTCTTGTGGTTGTTGAATGCAACCGCCATCTTCCTAAGAGCAGCATCCTTGACTTTCTCCACATCTGCATCTGTGAAATGATATGGTAGGGTGAAATGTTCCATGAGAGTTTCCCAAAGCAGAACTTTTTGTCTGTCGTCGACAAAAGTAAGATCTGGACGTGGCTTTGCTGGCTCTCTCCATTCTTGAAGGGAGATCGGGAGTTGGTCCTTCACAAGAACTCCGCACTGACGAATGAACTTGTCTGCAATCTTCTTAGGCGCTAATGGTTCGCCATTAGGTTTGATGGACTCGATATTGTACTTTACGCCCTCCTTCAACTTTTTGTTCGGGCCTCGTACTGTCCTGCTGCCTGAAGATTTGCTCGATCCGGATGGCTGAAAGAAGAAAGATTGATTCGTTAATATATCTTCAAGTCATTTAAAACATGTGATGATCACCAGATGCCTACTTATATAAACATACCTCGCCGGTCTTTGTTGTTTCAAGATCAACATTTTCTTCGTCATCATCATAATCATAGTTCATGACTTCATTAATTCGGTCGTCACGATCGAATATCATATCACCCTCCCCGGTGTTGTTTAGAAATTCGGAGCCGTCATAATCTTTTTCATTCTGATCATCATCTGGGCCGCGAGGATGGCATATGATATCGAACAGGCCATCTTCTCCCTCTCTGCCGGTATTGACCGCCATAGCTTTTATTTAACTAATCCAAAAGAAATATAAAACAATTTAGTATTCAAAGTACAATGCATGGATGCAATCAATTAATAAGGAAAAACTGAATCAATCATAGTACATAATAAGCATCATCGAATATAATCTCGAATACATCATCTCGAATAATAGATATAATCTCGAATACATTGTCTCGAATAATATATATAATCTTGAATAAATCATCTCGAATATTATATATCGAATATATCACTAGCTAGCTAGCTAGCTAATAAAGATCGAATACTAAAGAGTAATCTAGGCCACTCGCGGTTCCTGAGGCGCGGGCGGTGGACAACCAAAGTGAACGAACCATCACTGGATCATAGCTCGGGTGATCTCCCCAAAGAACCTGCCAGGTATTGGAGAACCTGACGTCCATAGCAGCCATGTAGTGATGGACGTGCTCGTCCTCCTCCCAGACACGGCGACGTACCACCTCCGGCGGGGCCAGCTCCCTCCACACCGAAAGTGGCCCACGCGAACGCCACCAAAGCAGATCAGGGTCGACGACGGGACCCGAGGCCGGGTTCCTCACCAAGCGTCGCGCCCCTGAAGGTAGCACCTCCAAGTGCCAGCCCGGCGGAGCCCAGTCCCGGACATGGGTCCTCTGAAGCAGGACGTCGTCGGGAACGGGTCGACGGCGAGGATGCGGGCCGGGCATCGTCGACAACAAATACGATATGCCGCAAAAGTAAAGTAACATTTTTTAAATGATGGATTGTGATTTCAAATATGCAAATTCTAAATTTTATAACTAAAAATATAATAAACTAAAAAACATTGACCATATCTAAAACTAACATTTCTATAACAAATTTTTTCTTTAACATTTCTAACATTTCTATAACATTAATACAGAAAAACTAACATTTCTATATATAACTAACATTTCTATAACATTAATATAGAAAAACTAATAACAGAAAACTAAAAACTAAAAACAGAAAAACTAAAAACTAAAACAGAACAAAAATTCTGTATGTGTGTGTATGTGTTGTGTGTGCAGGCGACGGTGCGGGACGGGGACGCCCGCGATGGCGAGCCAAGGTGATCGACAGCGCGGGCGGCGCGCGCGGCGGCTTCGATTGGAGGGAGGAGAGGGGGGGACTGAGGCTCACAACGCGGGAGAGGTCGAGGCGACGGCGACGGCAACGGCGACGCAGGCTGGTGCGGGGACGGGGACGGGCCGACGACGCGGACGACGCAAACAGGGGCGGCGCGACGAGGATGGGGGCGGCGCGACGGCGGCGGCGACAGTGCGGGACGGGGCGGCGGCGATGAAGCAGAGAGAAGTGGGAGGAAACTGACAAAATTTTCGTAAGTGCTATATATATAGGAGGAGCCTTTAGTACCGGTTGGAGCCACCAACCGGTACTAAAGGTTAAATTTGGCCAGGCCAAGCAGCGGGAGAGCACACCTTTAGTACCGGGTGGTGGCTGGAACCGGTACTAAAGACCCACCCTTTAGTACCGGTTCCAGCCACCAACCGTTACTAAAGGTGGTGCGCTGGCGCAGGTGCGGTGCGGCAAGTTTAGTCCCACCTCGCTAGCCGAAGGGCGCCCACACTGGTTTATAAGCCCCAGTGCGGTAGCTCTCTCGAGCTCCTCTCTTAAGCAGGCCTTCCGGGCCTACATCTACTGCTATGCCCTGATGGGCCTATTGGGCTAGCGGGCCTGCATCCTGGCCCAATTAGAATTTAGGTTTCTAGTCATATGCAGGCCGCCGTGGCCCAGTAGGTGGGCTTTTTTTCATTTAGTTTTTTCTTTTCTGCTTTATTTATTTTGTTTTATTTATTTGTAGTTGTTTTTTGCTATATTTAGAGTTTCTTTGTGAATATTTTTGCTTTAGGTACAAAAAATTAGAAACTTTCTGTTAGTGCCGGTAGTTTTCAAATTTGAATAGTTTAAATTTTGAATTATTTGAAATTTGTGTGAATCACTAGTTTGTGAATAACTTAACTTTAAAAATACATTTTTCAGTGATCCTTTTTTATTATGTTTAATATTAGTGTGTTTTATCATTATATTCAATATGGTAATGCTTAGGTTATTTAAAAAATGAAATGCCTTTGTAACCGATGATTTTTCGTCCGAAACCCTGATAGTTCGAAAGAGATTGTCCATTTTGTACATGAAGTGCATCCAGTTTTTGCCGTAACCCTCTCTACTTTTTTGCACATGCTATGTGGGTGAAATTATGATACCATGCCAACTTTCAACCTTTTTAGAGTTCATTTGAAGTGTTTTTAAATTTAGCTGAAAAAATCAGTAAATGGATGAAAGAATTTGTTTGCACATAAAATTTCTTCGCGTTTCAAATGCCAAAACACATAACTACCCTAACTATTACAGAGATTCCCTCCTGGGTGTGAAACACATAAGAAAGTGATGATAGTGAAGCCGATCACATCCCAGATCTTTGGCTGTGAAACTTTTTCTTCGCGTGTGTCCCTTTGCGTCGTAGCCATGGAAAATCTTCATCATTTAACGGGATGCTCGGGTCAATATTCACTGTGAATGGAGCAATTTCGTCAAACTTTTCATATTCTTCTGACATGTCTGTCTTGTCATCTACTCCCGCGATGTTTCTCTTCCCAGAAAGAACTATGTGCCGCTTTGGCTCATCGTATGATGCATTCGCTTCCTTATCTTTTCTTTTTCTCGGCTTGGTAGACTTGTCCTTCACATAGAATACCTCTGCCACATCATTGGCTAGGACGAATGGTTCATCTGCATATGCAAGATTGTTGAGATCCACTGTTGTCATTCCGTACTGCGGGTCTTCTGTTACCCCGCCTCGTGTCATATTGACCCATTTGCACCGAAACAAAGGGACCTTCAAACTACCTCCATAGTTAAGTTCCCAGATGTCCTCTATGTAACCATAATATGTTTCCTTTCCCGTCTTGGTTTCGAAGCGGACACCACTGTTTTGGTTGGTGCTCTTCTTATCTTGGGCGATAGTGTAAAATGTATTACCATTTATCTCGTACACTTTGTAAGTCATTATATTCGAAGATAGTAACTGGGACAACAAGTACATGTCATCTTCAATAGAGGCGTCATGCATGGTACGTGTCTGCAACCAGCTGGCGAAACTCCTGGTTTGTTCACGTGTAATCCAGTCATCAGACCGCTCCGGGTGTTTGGAGCGTAGAAAATTCTTGTCTTCGTCCATATACGGAGCCACCAAGGCGGAATTCTGTAGAACTGTGTAGTGTGCTTCAGTGAGAGAATGTCCGTCCATACATATTATTTGATCCCCTCCTAGCGTGCCTTTTCCATCCAGTCTGCCCTTATGCTGCGATTCAGGAACATCAATCGGCTTAAGGTCAGAAATAAAGTCAATACAAAACTCAATGACCTCCTCATTTTCATGGCCCTTGGAGATGCTTCCTTTTGGCCTAGCACGGTTATGAACATATTTATTTAAGACTCCCATGAACCTCTCAAAGGGGAACATATTGTGTAGAAATACAGGACCCAAAACGTTAATCTCTTCGCATAGGTGAACTAGGACGTGCGTCATGATGTTGAAGAAGGATGGTGGGAACACCAACCCGAAACAGACAAGACATTGCACCAAATCATTCTCTAACCTTGGTATGATTTATGGATCGATTACCTTCTGAGAGATTGCATTGAGGTATGCACATAGCTTCACAATGGCTAATCGAACGTTTTCCGGTAGAAGCCCCCTCAATGCAACCGGAAGCAGTTGTGTCATAATCACGTGGCAGTCATGAGACTTTACGTTCTGGAACTTTTTCTCTGCCATGTTTATTATTCCCTTTATATTCAACGAGAAGCCAGACGGTACCTTAATACTGAGCAGGCATCAAAGAAGATTTCCTTCTCTTCTTTGGTAAGAGCGTAGCTTGCATGACCTTGATGTATGCCGTCTTTTCCGTGCATACGTTGCTAGTCCTCCCGTGCCTCAGGTGTATCTTTTGTCTTCCCATACACGCCCAAGAAGCCAAGCAGGGTCACACAAAGATTCTTCATCACGTGCATCACGTCGATTGCGGAGCGGACCTCTAGGTCTTTCCAATAGGGCAGGTCCCAAAATATAGATTTCTTCTTCCACATGGGTGTGCGTCCGTCAGCGTCATTCGCAACAGGTTGTCCACCAGGACCCTTTCCAAGACTACCTTCAAATCCTTGACCATATCATGTACATCAGCTCCAGTATGGTGGTGAGGCTTCGTCCGGTGATTCGCCTCACCTTTGAAATGCTTGCCTTTCTTTCTTACGGGATGCCTGCTCGGAAGAAATCGATGATGTCCCAGGTACACATTCTTCCTACAATTGTCGAAATATATACTGTCGGTATCATCCAAACAGTGCGTGCATGCGTGGTATCCCTTGTTTGTCTGTCCTGAAAGGTTACTGAGAGCAGGTCAATCATTGATGGTCACGAACAACAACGCCTTTAGGTCAAATTCTTTCTTTTTGTGCTCATCCCACACACGTACACCTGTTCCATTCCACAGTTGTAAGAGTTCTTCAACTAATGGCCTTAGGTACACATCAATGTCGTTGCCGGGTTGCTTAGGGCCTTGGATGAGCACCGGCATCATAATGAACTTCCGCTTCATGCACAACCAAGGAGGAAGGTTATACAAACATAGAGTCACAGGCCAGGTGCTATGGTTGCTCTCTGCTCCCTAAAAGGATTAATGCCATCTGCGCTTAGACCAAACCATACGTTCCTTGCGTCATCTGCAAACTCCTTCCCGTACTTTCTTTCGATTTTTCTCCACTACGACCCGTCAGCGGGTACTCTCAACTTTCGGTCTTTCTTACGGTCTTCTCTGTGCCATCGCATCGCCTTGGCATGCTCTTTGTTTTGGAACAAATGTTTCAACCGTGGTATTATAGGAGCATACCACATCACCTTGGCAGGAATCTTCTTCCTGGGGCGCTCGCCCTCGACATCTCCAGGGTCATCGTGGCTGATCTTATAGCGCAATGCACCGCATACCGGGCAAGCGTTCAAATCCTCGTACTCACCGCGGTAGAGGATGCAATCATTAGGGCATGCATGTATCTTCTGCACCTCTAACCCTAGAGGGCAGACAGCCTTCTTTGCTTCATACGTACTCTCGGGAAATTCGTTGTCCTTTGGAAGCATATTCTTTATCATTACCAGCAACTTCCCAAATCCCTTGCCAGATACACCATTCTCTGCCTTCCATTGCAGCAATTCCAGTGTGGTGCCCAGCTTTTTCTTGTCACCTACGCAATTTGGGTACAACAATTTTTTGCGATCCTCTAACATGCGCTGCAACTTCTTCTTCTCCAAATCACTTGCGTAGTTTCTCTTTGCGTCGGCAATGGCCCGACCTAGATCATCAATGGGCTCATCTGATGCCTCTTCTTCAGCTTCTTCCCGCATTGCCGGCTCAGCTTCTTCCCGCATTACCGGCTCAGCTTCTTCCCCCATTGTTGTATCATCATATTCAGGGAACCCATGGCCAGGATAGCTGTCGTCGTCCTCTTCTTCTTCATTGTCTTCCATCATTACCCCTCTTTCTCCGTGCTTGGTCCAAACATTATAGCGGGGCACGAAACCGGACTTAAATAGGTGGACGTGAATGGTTCTTGACTTAGAGTAATTTAATTCATTCTTACAGCCAGCACATGGACAAGGCATAAAACCATCCGCCCGCTTGTTTGCCTCAGCCGCAAGCAGAAAAGTTTGCACGCCATTAATGAAATCGGGATAGCATCGGTCATCGTACATCCATTGCCGGCTCATCTTCATTACACAACACCGAAAAGACCAAATTAATACAATACATAAAGTTCATACATAAATTTCATACAACACTTAAATGCAACAAACAAATAACTCTCTAGCTAAAGCATTTAAATGCAACAACAAATGCGATCAAGATCGCAACTAAGGTAACAATTGATCCAAAAACATAATGATACCAAGCCTCACTATCAATGGCATATTTTCTAATCTTTCTAATCTTCAAGCGCATTTTCTCCATCTTGATCTTGTGATCATCGATGACATCGGCAACATGTAACTCCAATTCCATCTTATCCCCCTCAATTCTTTTCAATTTTTCTTTCAAATAGTCGTTTTCTCTTTCAACTAAATTTAACCTCTCGACAATAGGGTCGGTTGGAATTTCCAGTTCACATACCTCCTAGATAAAAAATATCTATGTCAACTTGATGGGCATAATTTGTCATAAACACGAAATGCAACAAATAGTTTTAAAAGAGAATATACCACATCCGAATCATAACAAGGAAGAGGGCCGACGGGGACGGATATCAAAACCATGGCACTATGTATAACAAACAACGTACGGGTAAGATAATTATACGAGTAACTATATACCCAAATCACAGAAACATCAATTTTTTTATATAAAATTTTATGAATAAGAGGCTTACCACAAGGTGGTGCTGGCGACGGGACGGTGCGGGCGATCGACGGTGGTTACGACGGAGATTTAGAAGGCACTAAGTAAACCACACCTACATATGCAAACTAAGTGTTATTTTGACCTCAAATTGCATATAAATCAAATACTACCACATATAATTCCTCCCAAATTACTAAAACCCACAATTAATCACTATATAAACCAATGCAAGAGCTAATCTAGCAATGAGAGATGAAAGGACAAAGTTGCTAACCTTTGTGATCATTTGAATGGATGGGGGCCTGCAAATATTGACAAATTTGGGGCAAATTTTGTGATGAACTCGAGAGGAAGAAGGGAAGAACAGAGGAGAGGGAGAGGGGAAAGGGGGAAGAACAGAGTGCGGGTGGATGAAGGGTTTATATAGGACGACCTTTAGTAACATTTTGTGCCACCAACCGGTACTAAAGGTGCTGGAAGGGCCCCACTCTGACAACATCCTGCCACCACTTTCTTTAGAACCGGTTCGTGGCATGAACCGGTGCTAAAGGTTCGCCACGAACCAGTACTATAGAGCTCCTCCCGCCTAGCCGTTGGATCCGGCACTAATGGACACATTAGTGCCGGTTCTGTTACAAACCGGGACTAATGTGTCTCAGATTTGACCCTTTTTCTACTAGTGCGACGACGCCCTCGGTTGGCGACGTTCGCGGGGGTGGATGAACGGCATCTTGACTGCGTGGGCGGTGAGTTGCCGGTGGATCTCCTCCACGCTGCAGGCTCTCTCCCGCTGCACTTGGTGGCTTATGATCGCGATCGTCGGCCCCGGTGCATTCGCGGGGGCTGGTAGAGGTGACATCGGACCGGAGGAAACTCTGGATAACTGGTTCATCCCGACGCTGGCGATGACCAGGGTCGCCCTTCTCCTACTTGCAGGTACTGTCGATCTCCCTGCCCTCCACCCCGACCCCATGCCCGGGTGAAAACCCAAAATCTCCTTCGATTGGCTGGTGGCGGCAATGCGTGTGTCGTACCCTTCTTGGAGGTGCTGCTTGGGGCAATTGGCTGCTCTGTTAGAGGAACTGCAGGCGGAGGGGATGGGACCAGTGGCAGCAAGTGGTATTCGCGATAGAGGAGCGGCATGGCATCTGGCACGTCGACAACGGCAGGTCTCAGTAGCATGGAGCAGCGGGGTCTAGCCGGTGGGCGTGTGATGATGGGTAAGCGCAGGATGGTGGCGTTGTCTGGCATCGTGGTGGCGTCGACGGCAGCTAGACCGGGCAAGGTAGATGCAGCAGTACATCACTAAAGATGGATTGGTGGTAGGTGGCTACGGCGGCCTCATACCCAGCAGGTGTCCTGGTTGAGTAGTGCGCTGGAGTGGTGGGTTCCCTATACCCGGCAGGCGTCCTGGTTGGGATCTCAAGTCTTAGATGTTAGGTTTGGCTGCGAGGTCTGTTTGGTATTAGGGCTAGACTATTAGCATCCCTTCATCAACTGGATAGGAGTAGCGACAGATGTTGCCTATATGGTGGCTTTAGTCTTACTGTTGTATGACTTTGTAAGGTCTTGTGTGAATAATTAATAAAGTGGCTGCATGCATCGTCCAGATACAGAGGCCGGGGGTCCTCCTCCCTTTGTAAAAAAACCTTCATAGTGAATAATATCATAGATAACCTTATTTATGGCCATGCATAACAGAAAGTAGAATAACACTTATTATGTCACGATATGTACCTATGTTACAAAAACTCAATTCGGTGTCCAGGCTCATCTGCACCCGCTCAGAAAAAATCAAAATAAATACTAAAACAATTCTTAAAATTCCAAAAAAAAATTGTGTGATAGAAAAATTTATGCGTGAGGTTCGCTCCAAGTTCAACTTATTTGAACATCTGAGCAGCTCTCAGCAAAAAAAAAACAAATCGGGGCCAGAACAATGTGTGAACAGTAAATTTTTTATAAACCCTGAATTTGTCTTTTTTTCTGAGAGCTGCTCAGATGTCCAAATGTGTTGAAACTTGGTGCGCACCTCACTCATAAACTTATCTACCGCACAAAAAATTGGAATTTTTTTTATTTTTTTTGATTCTTTTCGTCGGGGAGGGTACAGATGAGCTTGGGAGCAGAAATGCCGCACTCCCTATGTTATTCTAACGCCCTCTTTTCTTTAATTCGACGCAAGATCATCAGTTTTGCTATTCCGGAGTGCATGATACCAGCTAAGATACCCCATTATGGCCAGCCTCATAAGTTTTGGTGTTGATTGTAACACTCAAGCGTTATGTAGTAATTTCCCCTCATGTATTACGGTCACAGTGACTTCCATTAGAAGCTTGAGGCATGCTAACTCAATCCGTGCATCTGCACGGTCTAGAAAGTGTTCTATCCTAACATTATAACGTAATATCATACAATATTTATCGTAGATTTTTCTAAACTGTGCTGACGAATCACTATATAATTTATGTTATGGTAGAATTTAATGCACATTTGAAGTTTATCCTTCCTCATAAATTTGCTTTCATGAAAACCCTATAGTGTGGCAGGAAAGCTATTATTTTTTATCCTCATAAATTTGCTTTCATGAAAAAAGTCTTCTATCTAAATATCAAGTTTTTTTATTGCAATTTAGTTGGAGAAGCTGAGATGCCTCGTTAAGACCCCTACAACTGTAGACTCTGTCGCGAGGGTGGCTGAGTACATGGAGATCATGCTCAACTATGCCGAGAGTACCGGAGCATACACAGAGAGCACTTGAGCTTATGCCGATAGCGTTGCATCATCTATTGAGAACGCGAGAGCAGCTGCTGAGAGCACTAGAACAGCCGTCGAGAGTGCACATGTGTACATTAATCACTGCTTCTAGTCGATATGATAATATTCCTGCACTACAGGAAACAGGTAATTTGCCGTCTGTGAATCACAGACGGCAAAGAGTTTGCCGTCAGAAAGCAAACGGCAAATTCAGACGACAAAGATAAGTCGGCAAAGAATACTTTGCCATCAGCTTTTCATCGCGAAGACGGCAAAGACTTTGCTGTCAGCCAACTCTATCTTTGCCGTCAAGCCCAGTAATAGCAGACAGCAAAATAAACCATATTTGCCGTCAGCTAGACTGTGCCTTTGCTGTCAGCCTCATACATCCCAGACGGCAAATAATTTTTTTATTATTTAAAAAAATGAACCAACAGTGTAGGTGCAGAGGCCGTACATGGTCGAAGGCGTAGGCAAAACCTTTCATAGCAATTTCGCAACAACCAGTATAAGAATCGATGATGAACGAACAGATTTTACATGATAAAACTAGTCTATTTACAGTATATGTCCATCATGACTCACTGATCCGCTGGCCTCACCTGCGTCGCCTCCCAGCTGCGCTCCGCAACGGCCGCCGCTGGCCTCGTCTGCGTCGCCGCCCAGCCGCGATGCGCCGCGGCCGCCGCTGGCCTCACCTGCGTCGCCTCCCAGCCGCGCTCCGCCACTGCCCGCTGGCCCCGCTTGCGTCGCCGCCCAGCCGCGATGCGCTGCGGCCACTACTTCCCTAGCACGTGTCGCCGCCAAGTTGTGCTCCCGCGCACCAGCCGTCGCGCTCCCTGGCGCCGGCCGCCGTCCAGCCGGCCGCCATCCCCATCGTGGGCTGGTGGGCAGGTGGGTGGTGGCCTGTGTGTGCGTGGGTGTGTGTGGACCGCGTGTGTGAGGATAAGGGAGATGGTGCGTGGGTGTGTGTGGACCGCGTCCGTGCGTGGCAGGTGGGATGTTGGTTGGTTGTGAAGGCAGGTGGGGTAAATGGGCGGGGGATCGTGTGCACAGGAGTAGCGGGCGGTGTTAGATCGCTGCCATGTCACCAATCCGCGTAGTTGATCTGCGTGCTGTGCTTTTTCTTTGCCGTCTTCCGTTTTCTTTTACAGACAGCAAAATGCTCATTTTGCCATCTTTAGAAAAAAAAAGACGGCAAAGTTGCCGTATGTGATTTTGTTTGCAGACGGCAAAGTGAGCTCTTTGCCGTCTATGTTTTTTTCGCAGACAGCAAAGTCTATTTTTCCGTCTGTGTTTCTTTGCCATCTGCTGATGACGGCAAACCCTTTTTTTGCCGTCTGCCCGACGAAAAGCTGAAGGCAAAGACGCCCCCTGACGGCAAATTAGCTGTTTCCCGTAATGCTGCCGTAATGTAGTTGAAGACATTAGATTTTAGTGCACAATTTACATTACGTGATACATTCCAAAAAAATAAACATATTCTAACCACAGATGAAGAGTTTCTAATAGTAGTGACTTGTACATCTTTAGTCATCGACGGATATGCATCCGTTTGTTCAAATATTTTAGTGCTACATTCAATCAATGCTTCATGGTGTGTACATCTATGTGACATTCTTCTCCCTCATTCGTTTTGTAAGCTTCTCCCACTCCGCTCGTCGCGTATCAACATCTGCCATGTAAGAGCATCTGCAGCCGTTTGGCCCCCCAGGTGCTTGAAAAAGCACCGCTCGGGGGCGAACCGGCGATTTTTTCGGTGTGAGGGCGAGCGGGTTCCCAGCCGCCGCCCCCAAGTCGCCTCCAGACGCCATAATTTGTAAAACATATTTGGCAAAAATTCATCAAATGCTGTATAGATTCGATGAATTTTAGGCGTTCCACGGTACATATAGAAAGACGACAAGTTGAGAGTACCCGCCGATGGATCGCAGTGGAGAAAAATTGAGAGAAAGTGGAAGGACTTTGCAGCTGACGCAAGGAATGTATGGTTTGGCTTAAGTGCAGATGACATTAATCCTTTTGGGGAGCAAAACAACAACCATAGCACATGGCCTGTGACTATGTATCTATAACCTTCCTCCTTGGTTGTGCATGAAGCGGAAGTTCATTATGATGCTAGTCCTCATCCAAGGCCCCAAGCAACCCAGAAACGACATTGATGTGTACCTAACGCCATTAGTTGAATAACCTTTAGAGCTGTGGAGTATAGAAGGTGTACGTGTGTGGGATGAGCACAAACAGGAGGAATTGCTGTATTGCTGTTTGTAACCATCAATGATTGGCACTTGGCGTGGAAATATAAACACCTGGGTATGGGCACTCCCCTTGGCTTGTGCTAAGCTTGGGCGAGGTGCCCCGGTATCGTATCACCATCACATCTTTTACTTTTATCGTTTTTCTTAGTTCGATCCTTTTGGTAATATCTTGCTTTTAGTTTTGCTTTGTGTTTCCCCCTATGTAATCGAGTTCGAGAGTTATATAATAAAGAGTGATTTTAGTTAAGGGCTTTGCTTTCTTGCTATGATCTTGAGAAAAAGAAAAAAATATATAATAGCAGCAAGAAAGATTATATGATGATCTTATGGGAAGTGATGACTTCACATACACGGAGTATGTTGATTGAAACTTGTTGTGAGTTCACAAACATAGCCATTGGTCATCGTTGCAATTAATAGGAAGTAATAAAGAAAGAGAGGTTCACATACACTACAAGGGAAAACCTTATACACTGAATCTTACCAGCAGCGCTGGACAAAACAGTGCGCTACTGCTACTTAGTAGTAGCGTTTTTAAATAGACCGCACTACTGCTACTACTTTAGCCATAGCGTGTTCTGAGAAACCGCATTGCTGCTATATTTGTACTGGGTGGAGATGCCTAGCCCCACATAGCAGTAGCGCGTACCATTGACCGGCGCTACTGCTATGCCACGTAGCAGCAGCGCGTTTCTCTGAAACGCGCTACTACTTATTTACCTTATCCTGGAGCGGTTCACCCTCTCACACTCACTCCCTTTCACTCGCTCTCGCCCGCACCGAACCCGTACATCGTCCGCCGCTGCCGCGCTGCTCCTTGCCGAGGTACTCCCTCCTCCCTCCTCCCCTCCCTCCTCCCCCTCCTCCTTCGGCCGCCCTCCTCCCACCGCCCATCTCCCTCCTCCACCTCCGGCCGCCCTCCTC
>NC_041391.1:2451560-2461239 GCF_002162155.2 Triticum dicoccoides | reverse complement strand
GTCGCCCCTCCCTCCTCCAATCCCACCGGCCTCCTGCCCCTCCTCCTCTCTCCTTCCTCCTCCCTTCCCCTCCTCCCTCCATCTCTTTTTTTCTATTTTTCACAGTAGTTTTTTACTATTGTATAATGTAGTTTTTTTTACTGTTTTTAGTAAGTAAATTAATAAACTAGTTGAAAGTGTAGTTTTAGTAAGAACTAGTTGAATTAATAGAACTAATGTTTTTAGTAAGAAAATTAATATAACTAGTTGAAATAGTTTATTTTTGAAAGAACTAGTTTATTTCTATTTATAGTAAGTTTATATTTAGTAAGAACTAGTTGAATTAATAGAACTATTTGAACTTGTCACATTTGTTGTTATTTTTTTAGTTTATGCAATTATTCCCGTATTAGTGATAACTTATAGAGTTTTTGTTTTTGCAGAAATCAAGGAGCCCCTCCATCATCCCCGCCGTCATCCTCGTCACCGACCCCCTCCGACCTCGAGGTGAGACCAGCCAAATCTCCATGTCAATATGAGTCCTATAAGATATGTTGTAGATAAAAACATGTATATCTTGTGTTGCTCAAATACGATATGTGGTTGCCCAAGTGGCCGGTCATGTTCAGGTTACACCTACGAGTGGCCTATGTTTTGCTGGAGTGTTGATTAATTTCCGTTCCGGCAAATTTCAGGCGCTCGATATGTCTTGTTTTATCAAAGGTCATGCCGGAATTTTCAGTGAATTTTGGCATGACTTGTGCTAGAATATGTAGGAAATACCGAGTGGCCTGGATTTTCTAGAAAGATAACTAAACGATATTTCGGGTTGACTTTAAGTCTGTCGAGGCCGAAGAATCCCGACTGTTGTCGTGGGGGTCGTTTCTCCTTCTTTTCCGGGTGCTAGACCTTTGTTATGCACTAGGGGAAGGAGGAGTAACGACCATCACCGACGGTCGCAAATGTTAGAGAGGAATCAATGAGGAATAATGAACAAGCTGAGAGTTTTAATTGTACAAGTTTAATCTTTGAATTATGAACATAGGAAATGTCGTCGGACGAAGAAGGTCCCAGGGAGTGCTCCTGGTGCGGTGACAACCGGAGTTTCTGTGACAGGACTCACCTGGACGAAGGTCGGCGCTTCAGCATTAAGCTCGAGGAGGCCTCCGATTGTGATATGGTCAGCTGCGATGCAAAGTGTTTTTTTCGTAATTAAGCTCGACTTCTACTACTTCAACATGTAATTTTCGTCTTTTACAATTCGACTAGCTTATCCCATGCCATGCAAGACCCTATGTCTTGGAGAGGATGGGTTTTGAAGATTATGAGAGGAATGAAACAAAGAAAATTAACCTAAGGACCCATCATGGTATGGATTTTGAGGTAAATCTATACAATTCTGAGAGTGTATCCCATTTTTGTTGCCCGGGTTGGGAAGCACTTTGCAAGATGATATGTTTTTCATCATGGATCTTGGTGATCCTGACATCGACCAAGACAATTTGGACATTTGGGTCCTTGTTGATAAGCTTCCAATTCTACCGCTATGTGAGTTCCTCAAACATAGTTATTAAGTAATTTATATTGTTTATTTCAAAATAGTTGACATCTTATTTCCATTGATAGCTTACTTTCATTCTTCAAAGAATGTGCAGAAAATGCTAGATAGAACCAACTACACCGATGGCTCTGAGTTAACTTATTAGGAGAAAAGAGATCTGGTCGCATATTGTACTGATCTTGAGAATTACAATGCCTTTTATCGAACTCCTCCAAATTATGGTCAATACGTGCCACTAGTGCACGTGTTGAACCACGATAACTTCCATGGAGATATCCTGGTAAGATTATTTACTATTACGACATCCATCCATTTCTTGCATACTTCTAAAACTAAACTACATTGCTAACTATGAAGTTATTACTATGTTTTTTAATAGAAAATCCCGATGGATTGTGTGCCTCATTTGATGTATCAGAATGGTCGCCTTGATGTTTTGAACATAGAGCCAGGTCGTCCTATGAATCTCACCTGTCCATACCGGATTTCGAAAACCGGTGAACACATGATAATCAAAGAATAGAAAAAATGTATGGACAGTCGTAAGGAGGTTCTTGGAAGCAACATTGTGTGAAAGGCAAGAATTGAAGACAGGATATTCTCCATTCTCCATAAAGGAGAGTCAGGGGCTATCTTGTTTTATGCTATTCTACCTAAGATAATATAGTAGGTCCTAAGAGAATGTAGTAGGTCCTATGAGGTACAATATGTTTGTGAGAGTTGATGATGATGAGTAGTTGTGATTATGTCTAGTGACCAGCTTGTATGTGATGTCTCATTGATGAAAACGATGATCATGAGGAGGTGTTATATGACAATGATGTATTATGATGATAAGTTGTTAATGATATGATATGATGATGATATATTATATCATTGGGTGAAAGAACCACGAATTAGTTTCAAGTGGATGTCCATCCACTTGAAACTAGTCCACAGTTTGTTCTCCAAGTGATATAATAACTCATTATGATGTAAAATCATTCTCTAAATTGCTGCGGTATGAAAATTTATATAAAGGTGTATGAATACAACATGAAATAAAAAATAAATACGGAATAATAGTAGTAGCACGTGCTAGGAGAAGCACTACTACTAATTACTCATTAAAATATGTCATGCTGAGAAGTTAATGTTGGACAAGGAAGACAACATAATGAGTTATGTTTGCTTATTTCCGAATAAAAGTAATATGGTTATAGATCCTTTAGCATGTGATGCTTGCTTCCACCTCATACCAGCCAAAACTTCCGCACTAAGTAGAGATACTACTTGTGCATCCAAACACCCTCAACCCAGTTTTGCCATGACAGTCCACCATACCTACCTATGGATTGAGTAAGATGCATGATACGTCTCCAACGTATCTATAATTTAAGAAGTATTCATGCTATTATATTATCCATCGTAGATGTTTTATATGCATTTATATGCTATTTTATATGATTTTTGGGACTAACCTATTAACCTAGAGCCCAGTGTCAGTTTCTGTTTTCTCCTTGTTTTTGAGTTTTACAGAAAAGGAATACCAAAGGAGTCCAATTGACGTGCCAATTTTTGATGATTTTTTATGAACCAAAAGAAGACCACAGAGCATTGGAGTTGGGCCAGAAGAGACCTGGGGTGCCCACGAGGGTGGGGGGGGGCGCCCACCCTCCTATGGCGCGCCCCCTGCCTCGTGGATAGCCCGGAGACCCCCCTAACATGAAACCTATGCCAAAAATTCCTAAATACTAAAACCTTCGAAGAACAAAATAGATTGGGAGTTCCGCCGTGGCAAGCCTGTGTAGCCACCAAAAACCAATCGGGACCCTGTTCCGGCACCCTGCCGGAGGGGGGAGCCCTCACTGGTGGCCATCTTCATCATCCCTGCGCTCTCCATGATGAGGAGGGAGTAGTTCACCCTCGGGGCTGAGGGTATGTACCAGTAGCTATGTGTTTGATCTCTCTCTCTCTCTCTCATGTTCTTGAGGTGGTACGATCTTGATTTATCGTGAGCTTTGCTATTATAGTTGGATCTTATGATGTTTCTCCCCCTCTACTCTCTTGTAATGGATTGAGTTTTCCCTTTGAAGTTATCTTATCACATTGAGTCTTTAAGGATTTGAGAACACTTGATGTATGTCTTGCTGTGCTTATCTATGGTGACAATGGGATATTCACGTGATCTACTTGATGTATGTTTTGGTGATCAACTTGCGGGTTCAATGAACCTATGCATAGGGGTTGGCACACATTTTTGTCTTGACTCTCCGGTAGAAACTTTGGGGCACTCTTTGAAGTACTTTTGTGTTGGTTGAATAGATGAATCCGAGATTGTGTGATGCATATCGTATAATCATACCCATGGATACTTGAGGTGACAATGGAGTATCTAGGTGACATTAGGGTTTTGGTTGATTTGTGTCTTAAGGTGTCATTCTAGTACGAAATCTATGATAGATTGAACGGAAAGAATAGCTTCGTGTTATTTTACTACAGACTCTTGAATAGATCGAGCAAAAAGGATAACTTTGAGGTGGTTTCGTACCCTACCATAATCTCTTCATTTTCTCTCCTCTATTAGTGATTTGGTGTGACTCTTTGTTGCATCTTGAGGGATAGTTATATGATCCAATTATGTTATTATTGTTGAGAGAACTTGCACTAGTGAAAGTATGAACCCTAGGCCTTGTTTCCTAGCATTGCAATACCATTTACGCTCACTTTTATTAATTTTTACCTTGCTGTTTTTATATTTTGAGATTACAAAAACCTATATCTACCATCCATATTGCACTTGTATCACCATCTCTTCGCCGAACTAGTGCACCTATACAATTTATCTTTGTTATTTTGGTTGCAGGGTTGTTTGAGAGAGACCATCTTCAACCTACGCCTCCCATGGATTGATAAACCTTAATTCATCCACTTGAGGGAAATTTGCTACTGTCCTACAAACCTCTGCACTTGGTGTCCCAACAACGTCTACAAGAAGAAGGTTGCGTAGTAGACATCAAGCTCTTTTCTGGCGCCGTTGCTGGGGAAGTGAGTGCTTGAAGGTATATCTTTTGATCTTGCAATTGAATCTTTTTGTTTCTTGTTGTATAACTAGTTTAATTTATAAAAGAAAATTACACAAAAAATGGAATTGAGTTTGTCTCATACGCTTCATCTTTTTAATATCTTTCGAGAATGATGGAAAGGAAAATTGTGCTCAAGTGCTAGGAGAAGAAATCTATAAAATGTTTGGCACTAAATCTTTGAATGATGAGCATGTTTGCAATGTTTTTAGTATGAACTCTTTGAATATCCATAGTACTAATGATGATCACACTAGTTATGATGAAAATGTCTCTTATAAGCATGGCAATTTTTGTGGAGTGTATAGAGTTTGCAAGCACACACCAAATGGAGAAGATAGATTTTGCAAGAGGCATAAGTATTTAGAAATTAAATTGTTTCAAGAAAGGCCAGATGTGAGTGCTGAAAATTTAAAATTTCTTTGCTGTAATTGTGAACTTTGCAATGAACATGGTCATTTACATCTCCGATGCAAATTGTTTGATGATCGAATTGTTTCCAAAAATTGTGATGATTTGATTTCGCTTGCACAACATAATGAACTTAGTTTTCTTTTGGGTTATGAAGAAATGAAACTTTTAACTAAGAATCTTCCAGAATTTGGCCTTAAGTAATTTCTTGATATTGATCTAGAGGAAATTTATATGTATTGTGCGGTGAATTGCATTGAAAATCCTTATATTTCCAACTACATAAAGAAAAGAAAGCAAATAGAAGATGAAGAGAATACTAATGAAAGGGAAGAGACTTCCCAATATCCTCCTATTATTTCTTATGATGAATCAGGTAACGAGGAGGAGCCCTCTATTCAACCAACCTCATTAATAAGGAGCTCAAGAAAGAGTGTTAAACCCACACATGATGTGAAGAAGAAAAAGAAAAGACGGAGAAGCAAAGGTAGAAAGGTATCCCTCTCAAATGATGTTCCTCCTACTACTCATTGTGATCATGATAATTGCTATACTATTGGTGCTATCCATACTATTAATGATGAGAGTGACTATGCTTATGATATGAAAAGGCCTAAGCTTGAGGATGCTATGTTTGATGAGAATGGCATGTTTGAGAATATATTTTCTGCAATTAATGTTTATCCCAAGCTTGGGGATGCTACGTTTAATGAAGATGATATTTTTAGCCTCCCATGTTTTGATGAGCAAATTTATTATGAGGATAGCATGTCTCCTACTTATGATGATTATATGGATGAAAGTGGGTTTGGAAGAGTGTAAACTTTAGGAAGTAATGATCCCACTATTTTGGAGGATGTTGAATCTTATTTTGATAACTATCAAAGTGGATTTGGAGAGGTCATGACTTTATTTAGTAATGATTCCACTATCCTGGAAGAGGTATCAATCGATTATGATCAGAATAAAGTGATGATTATTGTAATGAAACTTATGCTATAAAAAGTAGTGATGATTATGTTTATAAACCTAGTCTTGATTATGATTACCCTTTTTCTGAACATTACTTTTTTAATATGGAAACAATTTATAGTATTCGAGTCTCTTATGATACTCCCACTATTCCGAATGAGAAGAAATTTGCTTATGTGGAGAGTAATAAAATTTCTATGCTTGTTGATCATGAAAAGAATGCTTTAGGTGCTGGTTATATTGTTGAATTCATTCATGATTCTACTGAAAATTATTATGAGGGAGGAATATATGCTTGTAGGAATTGCAATAATATCAAGTTTCCTCTCTATGTGCTTAATGTTTTGAAGTTATGCTTGTTTTGCCTTCCTATGCTAGTTGATTGTTGTTCCCATAAGTTGTTTGCTCACAAAACCCCTATGCATAGGAAGTGGGTTAGACTTAAATGTGCTAGTCATATTCTTCATGATGCTCTCTTTATGTTTCAATTCTTATCCTTTATGTGAGCATCATTGAAATCATCATGCCTAGCTAGGGGCGTTAAATGTTAGCGCTTGTTGGGAGGCAAACCAACTTTATTTTTGTTCTTTGCCTTTTGGTTCTGTTTAGTAATAAATAATCCATATAGCCTCTGTTTATATGTGGCTTTATGTTTTAGTTAGTGTTTGTGTCAAGTAGAACCTTTGGGAAGACTTGGGTGAAGTCTTTGCGATCATGCTGTAAAAAAACAGAAACTTTTGCGCTCACGAGATTAGCGGCCATTTTTTACTGGAGTGTGCTTTTAGGTTGATTCTTTTTGCATATGATTAATAGACAAATTCCTCAGGTCTATCAATTTATTTCAGAATTTTTGGAGTTACAGAAGTATTCGAATGATACAGATTACTACAGACTGTTCTGTTTTTGACAGATTCTGTTTTCTGTGTGTTATTTGCTTATTTTGATGAATCTATGAGTAGTATCGGAGGATGTGAACCATAGAGAAGTTGTAATACAGTATATATTACACCAATATGAATTTAAAATGAGTTCACAACTGTACCTAAGTGGTGGTTTTATTTTCTTATACTAACGGAGCTTACGAGTTTTCTGTTAAGTTTTGTGTTGTGAAGTTTTCAAGTTTTGGCTAGAGATTCGTTGGACTATGGAATAAGGAGTGTCAAAAGCCTAAGCTTGGGGATGCCCAAGTCAACCCAAGGTCATATTCAAGGAAAACCAAGAGCCTAAGATTGGGGATGCCCCGGAAGGCATCCCCTCTTTCGTCTTCGTTCATCGATAACTTTACTTGGAGCTATATTGTTATTCACCACATGATATGTGTTTTTCTTGGAGCGTCATTTTATTTTGTTAGTATTTGCTTGCTGTTATTTATAATAATGTTTTGCATCTTTATTTTCAATAAAAATGTCAAGGATAGCCTTTACCATGCTTATTTTGCAAGTATACATGTTGCTGTTTGAAAACAGAAAGTTTACCACTGTTGAAAACATTCCCTAGAAAAGTCAGAATGTGATAAAATGTTGAAACCTTTTGCATAATAAGCTCTCATAAATTTACTACAGTGGGAGTTTTCTTTCATAATTTTTGGAGCTAGGGAAGTATGGATCTTGCTGCAATCTTTACATACTGTCCTGTTTTGGCAGATTGCTGTTATGTTTGCATTGTTTGCATATGTTTGCTTGTTTAATGATTCTATTTGAGGATAGAACTATTAAATATGAAGAGTCATTTAGTATGCAATGTTGAATAATAATTTTAGTGATTTGTTACAGAATAGTATGATAAGGCTTTTGCATTGGTTTATACTAACTTATCTCACAAGTCGTTGTTGAGTTTTGTGTGGATGAAGCTTTTGAGATTTAAGAAGACCGTGATATGAGAGGAATTAAGGAGACACAAAAGCTCGAGCTTGGGGATGCCCAAGGCATCCCAAGATATTATTTCAAGAAGTCTCAAGCATCTAAGCTTGGGGATGCCCCGGTAGGCATCCCACCTCTCTTCTTCAACAACTATCGGTTAGTATCGGTTGAACCTAAGTTTTTGCTTCTTCACATAATGTTTGATATTCTTAGAATGTCATTTTATTTTGTTTTGCTTGCTGTTTGAATGAAGTATCAAGATCTGAAATTCTTAAAATGGGAGAGAGTCTTCACATAGCTACATAATTATTTAACTACTCATTGATCTTCACTTATATCTTTTTGGAGTAGTTTGTCATTTACTCGTGTGCTTCACTTATATCCTATGAGTAAATGGTTGAATGAGTTGCATAGCATAAATCTGAAATTATATATGTTTCATATGCTTATCCCATGGGGAGTAATGACTTCACTTATAAGAAGTATAGGTGGTAAATCTGTTGAAGGTTAGCAAACATTGTATTGATCACTTGAATAATTCATGAAAGAATATTGAAGGAAGAGAGATTTCACATACAAATATACTATCTTGGACATTTTTTGTAATTGTGAGCACTCATTGAAATATGACATGATAAAAGGTTGATGTTGGACAAGGAAGACAACGTAATGGGTTATGTTTTCTTATATCCGAAATAAAGTATATTGTCATGGATCGCCCAACATGCTGACTTTGCCTTTCCCCCTCATGCTAGCCAAATTTGTTGCACCAAGTATAGATACTACTTGTGCTTCCAAACATCCCTTAAACCAGTATTGCCATGAGAGTCCACAATACCTACCTATGGATTGAGTAAGATCCTTCATGTAAGTTGTCATCGGTGCATGCAATAAAAATTGCTCTCTAAATATGTATGATCTATTAGTGTGGAGAAAATAAGATTTATACTATCATTGTGATATGGAAGAAATAAAAGCGACAGACTGCATAATAAAGCTCCCTATCACAAGTGGCAATATAAAGCGACTTTCCCTCACATTAAGATTTTGTGCATCCAACTATAAAAGCGCATGGCAACCTCTACTTCCCTCTGTGAAGGGCCTATCTTTTATTCTTATCTTTTACCTTATGCAAGAGTCATGGTGATCTTCACCTTTCCTTTTTACATTTTATCCTATGGCAAGCACCTTATGTTGGAAAGATTCTGATATATATCCAATTGGATGTAAGGCATCATGAGCTATTATTGTTGACATTACCCTTGAGGTAAAAGATTGTGAAAGATTATATGATAGTTGAGTATGTGAAGTTTGCTGAATTAAAGCTCTGACATACACCCTTCTTGAAAATAAGATGAATTGTAATAGCTTGATGAATAATAACATGGTTTGTTAGTTTTCAAGAAAGTTTATAATCTATACTTTAACATGTGAATAGCTTGTTACTTGTTCATGAGAAGCTTTATGATATGAGCTACTGTTATGATATATAATGATGCTAGAAAAGGTGATTGAAATTATCATTGATCAAACTTGTGCACCTTCTAGCATTCACACTTCATAAATTATTTCTTTTATCATTTACCTACTCGAGGACGAGCAGGAATTAAGCTTGGGGATGCTGATACGTCTCCAACGTATCGATAATTTATGAAGTATTCATGCTATTATATTATCCATTGTAAATGTTTTATATGCATTTATATGGTATTTTATATGATTTTTGGGACTAACCTATTAACCTAGAGCCAAGTGCCAGTTTCTGTTTTATCCTTGTTTTTAAGTTCTACAGAAAAGTAATGCCAAACGGAGTCCAATTGACGTGCCAATTTTTG
>NC_041391.1:2443679-2451417 GCF_002162155.2 Triticum dicoccoides | reverse complement strand
CCTTGCCTCATGGACAGCCCAGAGACCCTCCTAACGTGAAACCTACGCCAAAAATTCCTATAAATGCTAAAACCTTTGAAGAACAGAATAGATCGAGAGTTCCGCCGCCCCAAGCCTCTGTAGCTAGCAAAAACCAATCAGGACCCTGTTCCGGCACCCTGCCGGAGGGGGGAACCATCACCGGTGGCCATCTTCATCATCCCGGCGCTCTCCATGACGAGGAGGGAGTAGTTCACCCTCGGAGATGAGGGTATGTACCAGTAGCTATGTGTTTGATCTCTCTCTCTCTCTCTCTCTCTCTCCTATTCTTGAGGTGGTACGATCTTGATGTATCACGAGCTTTTCTATTATAGTTGGATCTTATGATGTTTATCCCCCTCTACTATCTTGTAATGGATTGAGTTTTCCCTTTGAAGTTATCTTATCAGATTGAGTCTTTAAGGATTTGAGAACACTTGATGTATGTCGTGCCGTGCTTATCTGTGGTGATAATGGGATATTCACGTGAACTACTTGATGTATGTTTTTGTGATCAACTTGCGGGTTCAATGAACTTATGCATAGCGGTTGGAACACGTTTTTTTCTTGACTCTCCGGTAGGAAACTTGGGGCACTCTTTGAAGTACTTTTGTGTTAATTGAATAGATGAACCCGAGATTGTGTGATGCATATCATATAATCATACCCACGGATACTTGAGGTGACAATGGAGTATCTAGGTGACATTAGGGTTTTGGTTGATTTGTGTATTAAGGTAATATTATAGTACGAACTCTATGATAGATTGAATGTAAAGAATAGCTTCATGTTATTATACTACGGACTCTTGAATAGATCGAGCAGAAAGGATAACTTTGAGGTGGTTTCGTACCCTACCATAATATCTTCGTTTTCTCTCCGCTATTAGTGACTTTGGAGTGACACTTTGTTGCATGTTGAGGGATAGTTATATGATCCAATTATGTTATTATTGTTGAGAGAACTTGCACTAGTGAAAGTATGAACCCTATGCCTTGTTTCGAAGCATCGCAATACCGTTTGCGCTCACTTTTATTACTTTTTACCTTGCTGTTTTTATATTTTCAGATTACAAAAACCTATATCGACCATCCATATTGCACTTGTATGACCTTCTCTTCGCCGAACTAGTGCACCTATACAATCTACCATTGTAATGGGTGTGTTGGGGACACGAGAGACTCTTTGTTATTTGGTTGCAGGGTTGTTTGAGAGAGACCATCTTCATCCTATGCCTCCCACGGATTGATAAACCTTAGGTCATCCACTTAAGGGAAATTTGCTACTATCCTACAAACTTGTGCACTTGCAGGCCCAACAACGTCTACAAGAAGATGGTTGTGTAGTAGACATCAAGGTGTGCTAAGGGCGATGGGCCCAGACCCCTGTGCGCTTAGGTTTAGACCGGCGTGCTGACCTCTCTGTTGTCCTAGGTGGGGCTGCGACGTGTTGTTCTTCCGCGGCCGGGCATGACCCAAAAAAGTGTGTCCGGCCAAATGGGATCAAGCGTGTTGGGTTAGGTGGTGCACCCCTGCAGGGAAATTTATCTTTTCGAATAGTCGTGATCTTCGGTAATAGGACGACTTGGAGTTGTACCTTGACCTTATGACAACTAGAACCGGATACTTAATAAAACACACCCTTCCAAGTGCCAGATACAACCCGGTGATCGCTCTCTAACAGGGCCACGAGGAGGGGATTGCCGGGTAGGATTATGCTATGCGATGCTACTTGGAGGACTTCAATCTACTCTCTTCTACATGCTGCAAGATGGAGACTGCCAGAAGCGTAGCCTTTAACAGGATTAGTTATCCTCCTCTTATTCTGGCATTCTGCAGTTCAGTCCACCGATATGGCCCTTTACACATATACCCATGCATATGTAGAGTAGCTCCTTGCTTGCGAGTACTTTAGATGAGTACTCACGGTTGCTTTTCTTCCTCTTTCCCCCTTTCCCTTCTACCTGGTTGTCGCAACCAGATGCTGGAGCCCAGGAGCTAGACGCCACTGTCGACGACGACCCCTACTACACTGGAGGTGCCTACTACTACATGCAGCCCGCTGACGACGACCAGGAGTAGTTAGGAGGATCCCAGGCAGGAGGCCTGCGCCTCTTTCGATCTGTATCCCAGTTTGTGCTAGCCTTCTTAAGGCAAACTTGTTTAACTTATGTTTGTACTCCGATATTGGTGCTTCTGCTGACTCGTCTATGATCGAGCACTTGTATTCAAGACCTCGAGGCCCCTGGCTTGTATTATGGTGCTTGTATGACTTATTTATGTATTAGAGTTGTGTTGTGATATCTTCCCGTGAGTCCCTGATCTTGATCGTACACGTTTGCGTGCATGATTAGTGTACGACTGTATCGGGGGCGTCACAAACGTCTACAAGAAGAAGGTTGCGTAGTAGATATCAATGCTTCAAGTAAGTTGGCATCGGTGCAAGAAATAAAAATTGCGCCTTAAATATGTATGATCTATTAGTGTGAGGAAAATAAACTTTATACGAACTTGTGATAACGAAGACATAAAAGCAACAGAATGCATAATAAAGTTCTTTATCACAGGCGGAAATATAAAGTGATGCTATTTTGCATTAAGAGATTACGCATCCATCCATAAAAGCACATGACAACCTCTGCTTCCCTCTGCGAATGGCCTATCTTGTACCTTTACTTTTTACCCGTATGCAAGAGTCATGGTAATTTTCACCAATTCCTATATTCCGACTTATTGGCAAGCATCATGTGCTAGGGAATGATCTAAACACATATATCAACCCGGAAGTGGGTTATCATGAATTATTATTGTTGACATTACCCTTCAGGTAAATAGTGGGAGGCAAAACTATAAGCACCTATCTTTCTCAGTGTCTAATTGAAGATTTGATCTCATAAATACCGCGTGTGTTAGCAACTGTAAAAGACTAAAAGATGACTGAGTATGTGGATTTTCTTTACAAGCTCTTATACTGACTCTTTCCAATGTTATGATAAATTTCAATTGCTTCAATGACTAGGATCATAGTTTGTTGATTCTCAATAATGTTCTTGATTCATACTTTACCATGTGAATGAATTGTCACTTTAGCATAAGGAATTATATGACAATATTGTTGTTCAAAAGATAATCATGATGCCTGCATGTCCGTATTTTATTTTATCGACACCTCTATCTCTAAACATGTGGACATATTTATTGATCTCGTCTTTCGCTTGAGGACAAGCGAGGTCTAAGCTTGGGGGAGTTGATACGTCCATTTTGCATCATGCTTTTATATTGATATTTATTGCATTATGGGCTGTTATTACACATTATGGTACAATACTTATGCCTTTTCTCTCTTATTTTATAAAGTTTACATGAAGAGGGAGAATGATGGCAGCTGGAATTCTGGACCTAAAAAGGAGCAAATATGAGAGAACTATTCGGCACAACTCGAAAAGTCCTGAAAACTTACGAGGAATTATTTTGGAATATATAAAATATATTGGGCTAAGAAATACCAGAGGGGGACCCACCAGGCAGCCACAAGCCTGGGGGTGCGCCCTACCCCACTGGGCGCGCCCCTAGGGCTTGTGACCCACCTGGCAGGCCTTCGGTGCCCATCTTCTGCTATATGAAGTGTTTTCACCTAGAAAAAAAATCAAGAGAGAGCTTTCGGGATGAAGCGCCGCCGTCTCAAGGTGGAACTTGAGCAGAACCAATCTAGAGCTCCGGCAGGGCTATTCTGCCGGGGAAACTTCCCTGTCGGAGGGGGAAATCGAAGCCATCGTCATCACCAATGATCCTCTCATCGAGAGGGGGTCAATCTCCATCAACATCTTCATCACCACCATCTCCTCTCCAAACCCTAGTTCATCTCTTGTATCTGATCTTTGTCTCAACACCTTAGATTGGTACCTGTAGGTTGCTAGTAGTGTTGATTACTCCTTGTAGTTGATGCTATTTGGTTTATTTGGTGGAAGATCATATGTTCAGATCATTAATGATAATTAATACTCCTCTGATCATGAACATTAATATGCTTTGTGATTAGCTACTTTTGTTTGTGAGGACATGGGATAAGTCTTACTATAAGTAATCACATGAATTTGGTATTCGTTCAATATTTTGATGAGATGTATGTGGTCTTTCCTCTAGTGGTGTTATGTGAATGTCCACTACATGACACTTCACCATTGTTTGGGTCTAGAGGAAGACATTGGGAAGTAATAAGTAGATGATGGGTTGTTAGAGTTACAGAAGCTTGAACCCTAGTTTATGCATTGCTTTGTAAGGGGCTGATTTGGATCCATATGTTTCATGCTATGGTTAGAGTATTCTTAATTCTTCCTTCGTAGTTGTGGATGCTTGCGAGAGGGGTTAATCATAAGTGGGAGGCTTTTCCAAGTAAGGACAGCAACCCAAGCACCGGTCCACCCACATATCAAATTATCAAAGTAACGAACTCGAATCAAATGAGCATGATGAAGACTAGCTTGACAGAAATTCCCATGTGTCCTCGGGAGCACTTTGCTTCATATAAGAGTTTTTCCAGGCTTGTCCTTTGCTACATAAATGGATTGGGCCACCTTGATGCACCATTGCTACTTTTATTACTTGTTACCCGTTACGAATCATCTTATCACACAACAACCTATTACCGATAATTTCAATGCCTGCAGAGAATACCTTGCTGAAAACCGTTTGTCATTTCCTTATGCTCCTCATTAGGTTCGACACTCTTACTTATCGAAAGGACTACAATAGATCCCCTATACTTGTGGGTCATCAAGACTCTTTTCTGGTGCCGCCGCCGGGGAGTGAAGCACCTTTGGTAAAGAAAAATATATATGGTGTGCTGAAATTTACTGTCACTTGTTACTTTGGAAACTAATCATTTGAGGGGCTTGTTCGGGGTATCTTCACCCCGATCGGAAGAACAAAGATTTGCTCCTCAACCTACTGAACCTATTGAAAATATTTATTATGAGATTCCTTCGGGTATGATAGAGAAAATGCTAGCTAATCCTTTTACAGGAGATGGAACAGCACATGCTGATTTGCACCTAATCTATGTTGATGAAGTTTATGGATTATTTAAGCTTGCAGGTTTGCCCAAGGATGAGGTCAAGAAGAAGGTACTTCCCTTATCTTTGAGGGAGAAGGCATTGACATGGTATAGGCTATGTGATGATATTGGGTCATGGAACTACAATTGATTGAATTCATCAGAATTTTTATCCTATGCATCTAGTTCATCGTGATCGGAATTATATTTATAATTTTTGGCCTCGTGAGGGAGAAAGTATCACAATAATCAAACCATGCTCGATATATACTTCTTGTACCGGTTATTTTATGAAGAGGGATATTGATTTCAGATGGGATTTATTGGAAAGAATTAAATGCAACTCTGAAGATTGGGAGCTCGACGAAGGTAAGGAGTCAGGTATAAACCTTAAGTTTGATTGTGTTAAATCCTTCATAGATAACTGATGCTTTTCGTCGATTTAGCTCTAATATGGACTTGACTCTGAGATAGTAGCTTCTTTCTGTGAATCAGTTGATACTCATGTTGATCTCCGTAAGGAGAAGTGGTTTAAATATCATCCCTCCATAGAAGTAAATGTAGTTAAACCTGTCATAGTTGAAGAGGAAACTATTACTTATAAAGTTGATCCTGTTATTCCTACTGCTTACATTGAGAAACCAACTTTTCCTGCTAGAATAAAGGAGCATGCTAAAGCTTCAACTGTGGTTCATAAAGGCTATATTAGAACACCTACACCCCCTGAACCAATTACGGTTGAACCTAGTATTGCTACTATCAAAGATCCCTTTGGATGATAATATTTATGGGAATGTTATTTACTTCTGTGAGGACTCTGCTAGAATTGCTAAACCTCATGTTAGAGATAAACATACACCTGTTGTTGGCATGCCCGTTGTTTCTGTTAAAATAGGAGATCATTGTTATAATGATTTATGTGATATGGGTGCTAGTGTTAGTGGCAATTCCCTGTTCCTTATATAAAAAGTTATGAATGATATTGCACCTACTGAGATGGAAGATATTGATGTTACTATTAATCTTTCTAATAGAGATACTATTACACCAATAGGAATTGTTAGAGATTTTGAAGTCTTGTGTGGGAAAAAAACAAATATCCTGCAGATTTTCTTGTTCTTGGTTCTGATGTCGCTTGAAGCTACATCGATTTTTCCCCAAAGAGGAAGGGATGATCCAGCACAGTGGCGGTAGGTATTTCCCTCAGATGAGACCAAGGTTATCGAACCAGTAGAATCAAGCAACACAACATAAACTGCCCCTGCACACAGATAACAAATCCTCGCAACCCGATGTGTTGAAGGGGTTGTCAATTGATGTGTACTACACAACCTTCTTCTTGTAGACGTTGTTGGGCCTCCAAGTGTAGAGGTTTGTAGGACAGTAGAAAATTTCCCTCAAGTGGATGACCTAACGTTAATCAATCCGTGGGAGGCGTAGGATGAAGATGGTATCTCTCAAACAACCCTGCAACAAAATAACTAAGAGTCTCTTGTGTCCCCAACACACCCAATACAATGTTAAATTGTATAGGTGCACTAGTTCAGCGAAGAGATGGTGATACAAGTGCAATATGGATGGTAGATATTGGTTTTTGTAATCCGAAAATATAAAAACAATAAGGTAACTAATGATAAAAGTGAGCACAAACGGTATTGCAATGATTCGAAACAAGGCCTAGGGTTCGTAATTTCACTAGTGCAAGTTCTCTCAACAATAATAACATAATTGGATCATATAACTATCCCTCAACATGCAACAAAGAGTCAGTCCAAAGTCACTAATAGCGGAGAACAAACGAAGAGATTATTGTATGGTACGAAACCACCTCATAGTTATCCTTTCTGATTGATCTATTCAAGAGTCTATAGTAAAATAACACGAAGCTATTCTTTCCGTTCGATCTATCCTAGAGTTAGTACTAGAATAACACCTTAAGACACAAATCAACCAAAACCCTAATGTCACCTAGATACTCCAATGTCACCACAAGTATTCGTGGGTATGATTATACGATATGCATCAGACAATCTCAGATTCATCTATTCAAACCAACACAAAGTACTTCAAAGAGTGCGCCCAAAGTTTCTACGGGAGAGTCAAGACGAAAATGTGTGCCAACCCCTATGCATAAGTTCACAAGGTCACTGAACCCGCAAGTTGGTCACCAAAACATACATCAAGTAGATCACGCGAATATCCCACAGTCACCACAGATAAGCACATGCAAGACATAAATAAAGTGTTCTAAAATCCTTAAAGACTCAATCCGATAAGATAACTTCAAAGGGAAAACTGAATCCATTACAAGAGAGTTGATGGGAAGAAACATCATAAGATCCAACTATAATAGCAAAGCTCGCGATACATCAAGATCTTGCCACATCAAGAACACGAGGGAGAGAGAGAGAGAGAGAGAGATCAAACACATTGCTACTGGTACATACCCTCAGCCCCGAGGGTGAACTACTCCCTCCTCGTCATGGAGAGCGCCGGGATGATGAAGATGGCCACCAGTGATGGATCCCCCTCTAGCAGGGTGCCAGAACAGGGTCCCGATTGGTTTTTGGTTGCTACAGAGGCTTGCAGCTGCGGAACTCCCGATCTAGGTTATTTTCTGGAGGTTTCTGTATTTATAGGAATTTTTGGCGTAGGTCTCACGTCAGGG
>NC_041391.1:2432896-2443406 GCF_002162155.2 Triticum dicoccoides | reverse complement strand
GGGGGGGTCTCTGAGTTGTCCATGAGATAGGGGGATGCGCCCAGGGTGGTAGGGTGCGCTCCCCATCCGCGTGGACGGCCCGAGACTCTTCTGGCCCAACACTTTTACTCCGGGGCTTTCTTTTTGTCCATAAAAGATCATCAAGAATTGGCACGTCAATTGGACTCCGTTTGGTATTCCTTTTCTGCGATACTCAAAAACAAGGAAAAAATAGAAACTGGCACTGGGCTCTAGGTTAATATGTTAGTCCCAAAAATCATATAAAATAGCATATAAATGCATATAAAACATCCTAGATTGATAATATAATAGCACGGAACAATAAAAAATTATAAATACGTTGGGGACGTATCAAGCATCCCCAAGCTTAATTCCTACTCGTCCTCGAGTAGGTAAATGATAAAAACAGAACTTTTGATGTGGAATGCTACCTAACATATTTATCAATGTAATTTTCTTTATTATGGCATGAATGTTCAGATCCGAAAGATTCATGACAAAAGTTTAATATTGACATAAAATAATAATACTTCAAGCATACTAACCAAGCAATTATGTCTTCTCAAAATAACATAGCCAAAGAAAGCTCATCCCTACAAAATCATATAGTTTGGCCATGCTTCATTTTTTTCACACAAAATGCTCCCATGATGCACAACCCCGATGACAAGCCAAGCAATTGTTTCATACTTTAGTATTCTCAAAAAATTTCAACTTTCACGCAATACATGAGCGCAAGCCATGGACATAGCACTATAGGTGGAATAGAATATGATGATGGAGGTTGTGTGGAGAAGACAAAAAAAAGGAGAAAGTCTCACATCGACGTGGCTAGTCAATGGCCTATGGAGATGCCCAGCAATTGATGTCAATGCGAGGAGTAGGGATTGCCATGCAACGGATGCACTAGAGCTATAAATGTATGAAAGCTCAACAAAAGAAACTAAGTGGGTGTGTATCTAACTTGCTTGCTCACGAAGACCTAGGGCATTTAAGGAGGCCTATTGTTGGAATATACAAGCCAAGTTCTATAATGAAAAATTCCCACTAGTATATGAAAGTAACAAAATGAGAGACTATCTATCATGAAGATCATGGTGCTACTTTGAAGCACAAGTGTGGAAAAAAGGATAGTAGCATTTTCCCTTTTATCTCTCCCTTTTTTTGGGGGCCTTCTTTTTTTTGGCCTTTCTCTTCTTCTTTTTCTCTTTTTTTCTTTTTTTTGAGACAAGACAATGCTCTAATAATGATGATCATCACACTTCTATTTATTTACAACTCAAAGATTACAACTGGATACTAGAACAAAATATAACTCTATATAACTGCCTCCGGCGGTGTACCAGGATGAGCAATGAATCAAGAGTGACATGTATGAAAGAATTATGAAGGTGGCTTTGCCACAAATACGATGTCAACTACATGATCATGCAAGGAAATAGGACAATGATGGAGCGTGTCATAATAAACGGAACGGTGGAAAGTTGCATGGCAATATATCTTGGAATGGCTATGGAAATGCCATAATAGGTAGGTATGGTGGCTGTTTTGAGGAAGATATAAGGGAGCTTATGGGTGATAGAGCATATCATATCATGGGGTTTGGATGCACCGGCGAAGTTTGCACCGACTCTCGAGGTGAGAAAGGGCAATGACGGTATCGAAGAGGCTAGCAATGGTGGAAGGGTGAGAGTGCGTATAATCCATGGACTCAACATTAGTCATAAAGAACTCACATACTTATTGCAAAAATCTACAAGTCATCGAAACCAAGCACTACACGCATGCTCCTAGGGGGATAGATTGGTAGGAAAATACCATCACTCGTCACAGACCGCCACTCATAAGGAGGACAATCAAAGAAACACCTCATGCTTCAAATTTGTTACACAAAGGTTACTGTACATGCATGCTACGGGACTTGCAAACATCAACACAAGTATTTCTCAATTTCACAATTACTCAACTAGCACGACTCTAATATCACCATCTTCACATCTCAAAACAATCATCAAGTATCAAAATTCTCATAGTATTCAATGCACTCTATATGAAAGTTTTTATTATACCCATCTTGAATGCCCATCATATTAGGACTAATTTTATAACCAAAGAAAATTACCATGCTGTTCTAAAGACTCTCAAAACAATATAAGTGAAGCATGAGAGTTCATCTAATTCTTCAAAATAAAACTACCGTCATGCTCTAAAAAGATATAAGTGAAGCACTAGAGCAAATGACAAACTACTCCAAAAGATATAAGTGAAGATCAATGAGTTGTCGAATAATTACGTAACTATGTGAAGACTCTCTAACATTTAAGAATTTCAGATCTTGGTATTTTATTCAAACAGCAAGCAAAACAAATGAATATAAAATGACACTCCAAGCAAAACACATATCATGTGGTGAACAAAAATATAGCTCCAAGTAAAGTTATTAATGAACGAAGACGAAAGGGGGGATGTCATCCGGGGCATCCCCAAGCTTAGGCTCTTGGTTGTCCTTGAGTATTACCCTGGGGTGCCCTGGTCATCCCCAAGCTTAGCTATTGCCAGTCCTTATTCCATAGTGCATTGAATCTTTACCCAAAACTTAAAAACTTCACAACACAAAACTTAACAGAAAACTGGTAAGCTCCGTTAGTATAAGAAAATAAATCACCACTTAGGTACTGTTGTGAACTCATTATAAATCCATATTCGTGTACTATCTTCTGTATTCCAACTTCTCTATGGTTCATACCCTCTGATACTACTCATAGATTCATCAAAATAAGCAAACAACACAGCAAAAACAGAATCTGTCAAAAACAGAACCGTCTGTAGTAATCTGTATCATTCGAATACTTATGTAACTCCAAAAATTCTGAAATAAATTGGTGGACCTGAGGAATTTTTCGATTAATCATATACAAAAAGAATGAACCTAAAATCACTACCAGTAAAAAATGGCAGCTAATCTCGTGAGCGCAAAAGTTTCTGTTTTTTACAGCAAGATCACAAGGACTTCACCCAAGTCTTGCCAAAGGTTCTACTTGGCACAAACACTAATTAAAACATAAAACCAGATCTAAACAGAGGCTAGATGAATTATATATTACTAAACAGGAGCAAAATGCAAAGAACAAAAATAATATTGGGTTGCCTCCCAACTAGCGCTTTTCTTTAATGCCTTTTAGCTAGGCATGATGATTTCAATGATGCTGACATAAAAGATAAGAATTGAAACATAAAGAGAGCATCATGAAGAATATGACCAACACATGTAAGTCTAACCCACTTCCTATGCATAGGGATTTTGTGAGCAAACAACTTATGGGAACAATAATCAACTAGCATAGGAAGGCAAAACAAGCACAACTTCAAAACTTTATGAACTTCAAAACTTGACCATGTTGACCATGCCGCGCCGAGAGCACCAGGGTGGTGGACGACGGTGAGGCCTTGGAAGGGGACGACGCGGAGCCGGGGAAGACGTGGCAGTGGATGCCCACGCGTAGAGGAGTATGAGGGTTCACTCGTTCGGCTGCGGTGTGAGGCTGCCGTCACCGCAGAATAATAGGAGGTGTGGGTGTGTAGAGGGATGGCCTGGCCAGCGGTGGGAGTAGTAGGGGGCGGTGAGGCCTCCGTGTCATCACAGCCGGCCACGGGCGGCAGCAGGCGGCACGACCGGCGCTGCTTTGGGCGGCTGGAGGAAGAAGACTAGAGGTTGAAGAAGCACTACGGCCATTGGATGGACATCGTACGGTCACTGGAGCTAGAATCGTTCATATATTGACTAAAGTTGACAAAGGCCTCCGTCCCAGTCAACTTAGTAGGCCCACAAGTCAGCCTCCCACCAGGGTGGGTCCCATCTAGCAGGGGGTATTCATTTTTTCTGCGTAATAAGGAGGCAGTTCCGGTGGGTCCGAGCTGACAGCGGGGGGAACGTTTTTTCGCGAAATATGGTGGCCCGTCCTATGGGTCCTAGCAGTCAGGGAAACTTTTTTTTTGCGAAATACTGGTGGCCCATCCGGTGGGTCCCTGCTGTCAGGTGGAGGAATAATTATTTTCCGCGTAATAAGGAGGCACTTCCTTGCGTCTGCCGTGGACCCAGCTGTTAGCCTCTCCACGTACAGTACTCTTCCGATGGAAGTCGGTCGTTGACCACATTGACCACGCCGCGCCGAGAGCACCACGGCGGTGGACGACGGCGAGGCCTAGGGAGGGGACTACTCGGAGCCAGGGAAGACGCGATAGTGGAAGCCCGCACGGAGAGGAGTACGAGGGTTCACTGGTTCGGCTGCGGTGTGAGGCTGCCGTCGCCGCAGAATAACAGGGGGTGTGGGTGAGTAGAGGGATGCCCTAGCCAGTAGTGGGAGTAGTACGGGGCGCTGAGGCCTGTGCGGCAGCACAGCCGGCCATGGGAGGCGGGAGCAGGCGGTCCCGCCGGCGCTGCTTTGGCGGCTGGAGCAAGAAGATCAGAGATTGAAGAAACACGACGGCCGTTCGATTGACATCCAATAGTTACGTCTGGTAGAATCGTTTGTTGACGTATATAATAACTAAAAAACTCTTGCATACGCGTCAAATAGGCCCACAAGTCAGACCACTCCCTCTTTTTTTAATAATTTATATATAGCTCATGGCAACTTCTTATGCAATTTATTGCAGTCGTTTTTTTGGTTGGCCATGGCCATTTTCGCATATTTCTGTGGGTTCCAAACTATTTTTAATACCGAATTGTTGAGCCAGATTTAAAGTACTTTGAAGATATATTTAAATTAGGTTAATGCCCGGTGAAATAGGAATCTGAAAATGTGAAAAAAATCAGAAATTATAAAGTAATTACCAATTTGTCATCTGTTTTTATATTTACAACCCATTTCATATTACTTTCAAGATTTGCAGGCGTCTAGAAAGAGTTGCAGCCCATCAGGGCGTAGAAAAATAAGTTGGCCTGGATTGGGTATTCTTAAGAAAAAATAAACTGGGCTCATTTTCACAAAGAAAAAATAGCTGGGTTGGTCACATGGTGAACATAAAATATAAGCCTAGGCTAGACGGGCCACAGCCCAGTTCAAACCTTGCTCCGTCTCAACAATACCAAACAAAAAAAATATTGCTCGAGTAGCTACGTCCCAGGTGTCAGCCGATCTTGTGTTGTTTTCTTGTCTATTGACTATATACACTCACAATGTTGTGGGTCCCAGATGTCAGGAAAACACTAGGAGGAAGCATTTTATTTTTCCATACGTTGATGTGGTGGGCCTGTACTGTCATCCTCTCCACGTACTTCTGCCGATTCCTGTTTTTGTTGACCATGTTGACAACGCGAGAGGGCGACGCCGCGCCGAGCGCACCAAAGCGCGGGGAGGATGTCGGCGTTAAAGATTTAGGAGACGGTGGGGCGGTGATGCGTGCGCTGAGGCGCAGCCAGCCGTGGGAGGCGGAAGCAGGCGGCCCCGCCGGCGCTGGTTTGGTTTTGGCGGCTGGAGGAAGACAGGACCGAAGAAACACGACAGATTGTAAAAGTAGCAGGAGTACTTAACAAACTTAACTAAAACCAGCAGGGGCACTTAACAACCAAATCTGAAAGCAGTATGAGTACTTATACAGGTTCAACCATACAAAGCACGCCTCAAACAGTGCTACTTTGCCTACAGTTAACCAAGGGTGAGGCCGCCAAGCCCCAGGACAAGGCCCAGGCGCCACCTCGCGCATCCACAACCTTTTGAAAGCGGCTTCATCTCGCAACATGGTCAATAAACAGGATATTTGCTTTAAAGCCATGGAAAAGCATGAACATAATCTTCTGTCCTATTCTCCAAGATGGACGTGCCTTCATTATTTGAGACCACCCATGAATAAGTATCTTTTCACCTCCAAGGGGAATTGAGTAGGTCGACATAAACATTATGTTGTGACCAAGTGCAAGTCTGACCCGACCATGGTCAGGCATCTGTATAGGAACAATAGAACTCGGCAGTTCCTTTTTCAAGAAGATCACAGCTGTAAAACTGTGTATAAGCAATAGTTTATGAAAACATATATAATAGAAAACAGCTCGTACCATAAGTTTCTCGACACAGTTGGACCTGTTCAACGAGTGCAGCAGTGGCACACATATCCCACGTGGCCTTCCACCATTGAAACGCCCCACAAGGAGCTCAAGATGATCAATAAAGTGTAGGAACTTGTGGATGTCGATCCAGTCAACTTCAGTGCCATTGGTAACAGCCGAGTTATTATAGAGTAACAAACGAGCAGACTGCTTAACTCTGAAAAAACCTACACGTGCCACCAATTATAAGAAAATATTAGTTAGAAGTAGCATCTTCGTGAGAGATTCGTTGCTACTTTTAAAGTTAAATTGTGATGAATTAGACAGAATAGGTGGATTAAGAAGTAATCGAGTCAACAAGCAAGAACCAGATACAAAACTAACATGGATGAACAATTGGAACGACGTCGGGGTGGAAGATCGCAGTGAAGATGAGACCAGGTTCTGCTATTTCCATCAACATTCGTGCACCAACTTTCAGTCCGTAACACTTGAGAAAGTTTATCCAAGTTTGGCCATAAAAAAAGTAGTGATCTTCTTGGTTCATGAACCCAACTCAGAAGTAGTGCCAGTGTGGTTATATGCTTGATACATACAAAGTTTTCTCACCTCAATATTGTTCATCTTTTAAATTTTAATTTGCATTGGAAAACTTACTAGGGATACCATGAAATGTGAAATCCACGTTGAGATCACTATATCACAAACTCACTCTAATTCAACAACTCGTCATAAATCAATTACCACGTTGAGATTAGTATTTGCAAGGAAAATACGGGTATTGTAATACACATCGATTCGTTCGGCAATTTAAAAGGTTCCTTTCATATTCTCGAATGGTAGGACCCAACAGCGTACCAGCCAGACCTTGGCTCGTTTTGATCCTAAAAAAACCGGGCTCGTGTCCTTCGGTGGCGTGCGTGGTACGCACATTAGGCAACCCCAACCAGTCGAGCCTCACGTTTCAAGTGGAAATATCTGGCAGCCAGAATTCCAGCCCTAGGAAATTCCCCTCATGTCCCCGGTCCATAATGACTACCGATGGACAACGGAGGGATGCTTTAGTAACTAGAAAACGTTACCTACCGTGCCGAGCACGGTTCAATTCCCTCGGTCGCCGCTCGTCAAGGTCACCCGTCAACTGCATTGCCTAGTACTACTACTACTACTACACCAGGATGAGCACAGAATTGAGCCCGTTTGTTCATGCCTAGTACTTGAGTTAATATATCAAGCAATGCACTGGTACGGAGGGATTATCCTTTTACTCTGCATATATAACTTGTCTGAAGTCTAACTAAGCAAAATGTTTGACCAAATCCTTTCTTAAGAAATACAACAGGACAGATGTACGGCTTGAAAATTTATTGCATGATACAGTTTATGATATTGTTTCGAATCCTGGATCTTAAATTTCAGAAAATCCAAAAGTGAGCATAAATTCTTGAAACTGAGCATGGTCACGTGATATGGCACAAATATTACTTCGTAAATTTTTTTCTTCAATTCGAGACAAGCTGCTTATGACAAGTTGCACAAATGAAGATCCAAGGTATTTTGGAACAAAGACCAGTCACGTTAAGGCGAATGCTTTCACTGTTGAAACCGTGGGCGTTTACGTGCCGCCACGAGTCCCCGCTTCTCATCGGCAGGTGTCGTCCCAGCAAGCATGTGAGTCGACGGGAGGCGTGCGAGCAGGCCGCTATGCCGGCTGTCAGGGAGGCGTGCGAGCAGACCGCTATGCAGACTCACCGGGAGGCGAGCCCTTTGACCAGGCTCCGCCGCCCACCGTCGTCCCAACTGCTCCCACTTTTAATGTCGCCAGCGCCGCAGTTTAAAATCAACCCCGCACTACCCGACATCGCTACAATCCTCTCTCTTCCTCTCCGATTCTCCTGTCGTCTACCTCCAACTAGCCTGACATAAACGTATGCCATGCCGCATCATGATGGTCTGCCCTTAGTGTTCCAGTTTCATGAGGAAGACACCCAGCCGGAGTCTCAAGAACATAAGGCGCTTTGGGACGAGCTTGAACTGGCCTTACGGGAAGACGCCGCGCCTGTCCCTGCTCCCGTTCCGGCTTCCGTCGCCCCGACTGTGCCATCGCCCATCCCCGTGGCATTGATGGGCTTGGAGCCGCACATTGTCGCCGATCTTGATGCCACGGGGTTCCACGAGGTCCCCACCGACTTTCACGCGCCCGTGCACCTGCCAGCGCATGCGCCTGCGCGTGCACTAACGCGCACGCCCGTGCCGGTGCCCGTGCACCTGCCAGCGCATGCGCCTGCGCGTGCACTGACGTGCGCGCCCGTGCCGGTGCCCGTGCACACGAATGTCTCCGCCGCGCCGTTGACAGCGTATGTCCCCACGCGGGTGCCAGTGCCCCCCCCCTCAGCGGCATGGATGGCCGCGATTGACCGCTTCCTTGCACCAACGCCAGTCGCCTCCTCCTGCCAGTTGACTCGCTCCGAAGTCTAGAACATTTTGGCCTTCCTTGAAGCTAGGCCAACGTCCAGGAGTACGCCAACAACGGCGCAAGACGCCGCCGTCGCTGTCGGTCAGTGGCCCGACGACACAAAGAGCACGACGGAGGAGCCGCTTCCCACCGTGAGACGCCCCCGCCGCTGCCGCGTAATCTAAATTTGCCATGAAAAATGTTCGGATTGCCATGCTTAAAATCCGAACGTTTATCATTTCCGTTTATTTGATATCGATCGTCATATAATTTAAAGTCGGAGTGAGACTGAACGAAATGTATGGTTTGATCGATTGAATGTTCTGCTAGAGCCATATCAAATTAAATATAAAACGTCATCAAGCCACATGTATTCCTTGTCATCCAACGACCTAGACTGCTTCAATGTCGAGCACTCTACACGTTTAGCGTGCAGTTAATTTCATGCAAAAAATAGTGCTAATCACATGACAACACGCAAATAATATCCTAGTAGTTAATATCCGCATGCACTTAATATACTTCCAAATTAACGTGCATTGCACGTACACACTGACTAGTGCTGCTAGTACGTGAAACTGGTGCCGTGACTTGTGAACGCGTCCAGATATGGTCAACGGCAACATCGCCCGCGAGTTCTTCCTGTTTGCTCGTGCGTCTAAACGCAGAAGGGGGGGGGGGAGAGAGCATACATAAAACCCACCAGTAAGTGAAGGCGAATAGTACTAAAAATAATATTACATGTTATCCATTAATTAGGCCGTGGTAATATAAAAACATTATGTGAACAAAGGGGGTACAACAAACATTGCTATTCTACGTATGTTGCCTATTAATGTGCGGCTTGAAGGCCCGGTCGCATGTTCGATCCTCGTCCTTTATTTTTTAATTTGTATATGGGTTCAAATTTGTTTCATGACATGTGGGCCCCTCGGTGTGTAGTTTGTAGCACTTTAATTTGTGGGTCGAAATTTGTTCCATTCCAAGTGGACTATCGGTGTGTAGTTTTGTAGCTTATTTATAATAATTAAAGAGAACAACATAGTTTTTTCAATAATACCATGGTGCGACATTGAAGGCGAGAAAGGACATGCGAGAGAGCGATGACCGAGCCAGAGGGAAATAAACTAGGGGAGTTGCGTGGGTTGCAATGGTGTTTGGTGTAGTTGTGGGCCGAATGTTACGAAAATATATCTAAACCGACCGGAATAAATGCCTACACAAATTAATCCAAGGTTGGAGTGCCCCTCGCAATGTAAATAGCTCCGGCTTTGTGAGGGATGGAGAGGTAGTAGCTACAACGCGTGGAAGATACGGTGTGAGAAAGCGAGGTCAATCGAGAGACATATAGATAGAGAGACAAAGTGAGTGTGGTCCGACATTCATTGAACAAATATATATGCTCCGGAGAGATATTGTCCGATTGAGCTTTTGGCAAGGGTGAGCGCTGTAAGATAGAGCTTGAGATATGATCCAGTCACAGTCACAGACGTGTAGATATATTTTGTGCGTGGGAGGAAGCAAGGTCAACCGATCACATAGGGTCTGTGTGATCGAAAGAGTGAGACGGGTTGGAGAGAGTGACCAAGATAGACGATGTGCGTGAGAGAGTATACAATGTGAATAGGTAGAATTGGGCTCAAACATGGTGATATATCGTTTTTGTACGAGAAAGAGCGAGGTCAATTGAGACATACGGAGAGAGAGAGAGAGATAGAGATAGAGAGAGAGATTGAGTGAGCGTGGCCCACCATGAGGTCGAAAGAGTGGCGGCGGCTTGGACGGACTGACCTAGATAGACAATCTGCGTGAGAGAGTATAGAGTGTGTCGATCGAGGCCCGAACAGGGAGATATATCATTTGTGTGTGATAGAACGAGGTTAAACGAGACTCGGATAAAGAGAGCGAGATTGAGCGAGTGTGGCCCGCCGTGCGGAAGAAAGAGTGAGACAGTCTCGAGGGAGTGACCTAGATATACAACGTGCGTGCGTGCGCACGAGAGGTTGGGG
>NC_041391.1:2414544-2432570 GCF_002162155.2 Triticum dicoccoides | reverse complement strand
ATAGCTTCCTAAGGTGGTTAGGAGAGGAAGATTGATCGATACAGGAAGTATGTAGCGTTTGTGCGGGGGGGGGGGGGTAAAAACAACATTTGAATGTACATAGTACGAGACTTAATATCGATGTTTCAATTCGGTGTACATTGTAAGATTTGAACCGAGGACCAGGCATACGGGTAATTATTTCGAATTCGTGCCATACTAAGTTTCGAGAAGTTGACATTGACTCAATTTGTTGTGCAATTTTGTAGGTCATATGTTTGAATCCATCCAAAAGTTTTCTGACTGCCATGGTGTTCATCATATACATATGAATTTGTATTAAAAAAGTAGCATGGATACAGTGAAATGGGAAATCCACGTTATAATTGGAGATCGCTACGTGACACACACTCTAATTGAAATAACTAACTACGTGACACACACTCTAATTCAAATAACTAATTATGTGACACACACACTCTAATCCACGTTAGCGTGGGTACCGTTTCGAATTTTTTTTCAAATAACTCCTCATTAATTAATTTATAGTACTCCCTCTGTTCACTTTTATATGACCTTGAAGACATTTCAGACAATGTGCAAAATAGTTCATTTTAAGTTGTCTGAAATGACTTACAAAAGTGAACGGATGGAGTATCTCATTTCGAATGACTAATTATTGCAAGGAAAACACAGACATGGTAATACATACAGATTTGTTTGCAAGTGGAAGAAGATTCGTTTTCATTCTCAAATGTGGGCGCACCAGGCAGACCAGGGTCGTGTCGGGGTGGACGCTGCTTCGGTGCCTTAAAGGCAACTGCCCTTGGGTGACTGACATGTGGGCCAACCACCTGTTGGGCCCACATGTCATGGACACAAAGGCAGGTGCCTTAAGGCACGGAAGCATAGTCCTGACGGGGTGGTCGCGTGTGTCGGATGGACGCGTAGCACCCAGCCACCCACCCCCCTTCCCCCCCAAAAAAGGACGACGACAATATAAGTTCACGTTTCCACGTTTCGGATTGAAATATCTGGCGGCCCCAATTCCAGCCCTGCAAAATCTCTCTTCTCCACCATCCCCTTCCGCGCCCAGATTGCTCAAATCCCTAATTCGCCGCCAACCCTCGAATCGCCCCTCGTCTCGTCTCTTTCTCCACCGTTCCCCACCTCTGTGCCAGATGACAACGACGAAGACGACGGTCGCACTTCACCACCGCACCGGAGCTACCTCATCTACGCCCTCGTCCACCGCACCGGGTGGTCCACTGACAACGTCGGCCGCCGCAACCGACGTGCCTCACAGACACCGAGTTCCACCCCATCAGGTGCACTTCACGGACGCTGTCTCCCAGCTCACCGGAGCTACTTCACCGAGCATATCGTCGCACCACCGCCCCCCGAGGCCGTTGGGGCTTCACCAACGGTCTCGTCCACTGCATCGTAGCGCTCTGCTGCCACTCAAGATCTGCATCCGTGCACGGCCAGCCAACGCCAGCGCATCACCCTCAACGGCTCTGAACTGACCCGCACTCTAGCTAGGCGAGCATGCCCAAACGCCGGCCCGAACTAGGTATCCACACATCACTCCCTTATGCACTGTTCCGACGATGTTTGGATATCCTTTCACTGCTCTCTTAGCTTACACGCCTATGCAACTCTGACTTTAACTCTTATTTCTTTTGGAGATATCATATGAAACAAGCAAATCCATTTTTTAGCGAAGCATGACGGCGCTACGGGATTTGGTACACATCCTACACACCCGTATAACCTTGTAAGTATCTGTCCTCCGGTACAACATCAAGGTCAATTCCTCTTATTTGATCAACCATTCGCTGTGTCCAAAATGCAGAGGGGGATGCAAGGAGCACAAGGCCTGCACATCCAAGGAAGTGGTAACATGGACTTGTACATGGAACATCCCAAGCGCAAGCAGAGCTGCAGTGAGCCTGTACAACGAGCTAGCGTAAGTCCCTGCATTTCATTTAATTCATACTGGCATTCTTGTATGATCTGTGTGTAGTGACTGGTCCACGAATTCAAGTTACCAGGGGCGAACATTTAACTTAAAAAATACGAAGGCACTTGCACTCCGGAAATCAACATAACTTGAGAAATGTGAAGCTACATGCACTTTGAAAACCAGCTAATGATCCAAAGTAGTTCAGATTATAAACACTAAATGATGCAAGCACCAAAAAACACAAAATGCAACTTGGTCTATAAGGACTACAAACATGGTCTGTACCTGCTTGAATTATTCATTCTCTGGCTGAAAATACCGAAGTGTAATTGCACGTATAACCAGTGCGCAAACTGCATATCAATATATCTATCCTGCACAAGTATGCCAATAGTTTGAAACAACAGCTTAGAAAAGTATTTATGCTATGTTGTCATGATACGGGGACTTTCTGGTAGATGGCCTCAATGTTTCCTCAAGCTATGAAAATGCACTATAATTTGCTTGTCATCAATGCCTGCAAATCTTTGTCTCTCTCAACATAGTAGATCATCATTAGACACTAAATCCTTCAATGAGCGTGCAAAATGCTTGCATTAGATCCCTCATTAGACACTATATGTTCATCACCAGGAGCATGTAAAATGTTTGTATCAAATCCTTCATTAGCAGTCTGTTCATTAGACACTTCAGGCTCAAGAACAACATGAGCTTTTATGTTTGCACCCTAGATACATCAGATTCAGTCAGTTCAGTATTGATTGGGGGAGTTATAAAATAAGTATAAATTGGTTTCATTTTCTCATAGATTCCCTACATACAAGCAGTTTTTCAACACCGTTAGGTTTAACTATTGGCCAGAAATTGAAGAGTTGAATTAGATATAATCAGGGATGTGATGTACCTGCTCGTTGCGCATGCTACTCTTGCAAGCTACAACCGCAAGCTCGATGCCATGCCCGTGCTGCCGCCGCTGCCTCCCACGCAGGCTACACCCAGGGTTGGATCTTCATCTTCTTGTCCTTCCGTTCGCTTGAAGCCCGGCGACCGCCCTCCAACGAGGGCGCGAGGAAGTGCTATGTCGGTCTGTCCAGCGGCGGCTAGGTTAGGAGCAAACCAGACTGGAGGCTGGAGCAAATGAATTGGGATTTTTCCTGCTGTCGATCGATATGAGAGGCGCTCGTTTGGGCCGCGAGCCTGCTATAGGGCCTGCTTGCACTTATGTTATTGGCCCATCCAATTTGAAACATTTTTCTTCATTTTTTACATTGCCTGCTCATGCGTTGGGACGAACAAAACTAGCGTGGGCCAACCTGGACGACTAAAACTAGGTGCACACTTTCCAGCAACCTGAGGCGGCCGCCCATACCAGCCCCTATGGTGGCGTCGCCCCTTTTTGCGTGTATGATTGGATAGTGAAAAATATTCCAGTGGCGCTTTTGATTTACCCACAGAATGGTTGAATTGCTTGTTTCTATGAAGTGAGTTCGCCAATAATGTGAAGGATGCCAGTCTTTTGATCCAATTGTAGATTGCTTAGATCTCGATATGCCAAAAGTAATCGCATGAAATATACAGTAAAAGCCAGTGTGATGTGTTTGGCTACAACTAGTCTGACTACACGTCCTCATATAACATATCAAGGCACTACTAGAGAAAAGCTTAGTAGTGGCGCGCTGCTTCCTCCACCAGCGCTACTACTATCATCACGTAGTAGTAGCGCCCTATTTTCTCCCCACGCTACTACTAGGCAAATAGAAATAAAAAATAAAAAAAACAGTCAGGTGCAATATTCATGGAAATCAAGACAAGTCCAGTGCAAATAAAGTAAGTTCACAGAACCATCTCACAAATATTAACGGCAGTACCACATTTAATATAACCACACAATCTCACAAACTCATATAGTAGTCAACAATGCATGGATAGATCATAGTTGAGAAGTCTACTAGGTAGTCATACTAGCATATATATGGTTCAACTGCCACACGCATGCATATGAAGTTCTAGATGATGTCGATGACGACCATCATCCTCAAGCCTGGGCGGTGGGTGTTGCTGATAGTAATTAGGATTGGTTGTCCAACATGAAGATTCTTGCCGACGAGGAAGCTCTTCCACCCAACCGAGTTGAAGTGTGTGCGACCGTCCATGTCCACGCCGTACGCACAAGTGGTGACGGAGCCCCTTGCGGTAAGGCGTATTCCAGCAGAGCCTTCTTCATCAGGCTTGATACCACAACTCTCACATAGGCTCTTTGGTAATTTCCGAATAAGAAAAACATATCAATTAATAAGTAGCCTCACACATTCTACACGAAGCATATATATCATCGGACTCTACACTAAGCATATTTATCATCGGACTCTACACTAAGTATATATATCATCGGACTCTACACTAAGTATAACAGTAAAGCATATAAGATTCACTAAGCATATAAGATTCACTAAGCATATATATCATCGGACTCTACACTAAGTATAACAATAAAGCATATAAGATTCACTAAGCATATATATCATCGGACTCTACACTAAGTATAACAATAAAGCATATCATCAAATTACTCTAAAAACTACAGTAAATGCAACATACCATCATATGCCGATCAACCATGGTACTTGTCAGGCGGGTCACGAATGGCACCCCGACGAAGTCAGTACGTGGCGGAATGATGTCCAATAGGTTGCACACCTCCTCCTCGCTCAACTTCATTCTTTGAGCTACGATGGCATCACCGAGTGGGTCGTCATCATCCTCATCATCCTCATCATCCTCATAATCTTCTGCTTTGTTGATATAAATCACGGCCAACTTGGGTCTTTCAGCTCTGAAGGAGAAGCTGATCAACTCACCACCGGTGATACGCATGTTGTCAATGAAACGGACCCATCCATCTCCTCCCACCCGCGTCATGTTTAGTCCTTTCTCGATCTCCATAGTTTAGGGGCCCCCAGGAGCCTCAAAGGTCATAGAGTCTCCAGTCAGATTGTTGAATTCTGACCTCACATTGCATGGGACGATCTGTGTACAAAAAGCAAAATGATATATCTATGATGCATTAATGCCAATAACACTAAAAACAAAATAGTAGTTACTAGTTTCATATAATTTATTACCGCCGCATGAAGAAAACTAGACTCGAAGTAGATGCCAAATAGCGTGCCAGTTGCAAGGCTGCTGGCGCACCTTGACTTGCACCATCGACATGGTGGTGGTGGTGGTGGTGGCGCCATTTCCCTAAAGCAATATGATTAAAGGATTAACGATACAAAAAGTAAGCATAAAGTTTTTATAGCTAGAGTTCACATGGCAAGCAAAATAACAACTAAAAAGTAAACATAAAGTTCAGTCCAACAATCATAAAGCTTGCAATCTAGTAAACTAAATAAACATGAGCTTGTAGCTTTGTCTCTCACATGAACAACACCTATACAACATCCTATAGAAGGGCACTTGATACAACCCGAACCGAGCATTTACACTCCTATAGAAGCAATATCCATAACATCACATCAGAAAAGTCGAAACCGCCCAACCACAAAGCAAAAAATCAAACATGAGCCAGCCCAATCCAATGCCAAATCATGTCAGCAACAACCAACCCAAATCCTCTACTCTCTCCCCTATGTGATACTAATTAACAGTACGATCTAAAGATGCATATGTGATACTAATCTATACCTACTAATAAAGCAAGGTGCGTTTCTCCGATTTTTTCATCCGTTCACCACCGATTTTTTTGTTCTACCAAGGTGGTACTAATTTTGTGTGTGTCCATCTGCCATAAAAGAAACAGATATATCCAAAATTTCGTACGTGGCCGCGCACGCTGATGCCCAGCCCATTTATTTCCTGTCCATGCAGTTGATACCCTTTATTTACCGCACTGGGCGGAAAATAGACGAAGTTTCGCATCTGGCGCCCAGTATTGGGATGGCCCGTTTTTATTTTTTTCTCTGTTTTGCTTCTTTTTCCTTTTCTTTTATTTCCTGTTTTCTTTTCTCTTTCATTTTTCTTTTTTCTCTTCCAAGTTTCTTTTTGTTTTTTTCCTTTTTTCATAAATTCAATTTTTCAGAATTTTAGTTTTTGATTAAATTTTCGTAAAATCTCCAGAATTTATTATATTTTTACCATTTTGAAATTTTTTCCAAACTTTAAATTTTTCTTCCCATTCGGAATTTATTGAAAACTATAGAAAATTTTCGCATTTTCATTTTTGTTTTATGTTTTTCAGTTTTTTTTTGATATTTTCAAAATAAATTGCATTTTGAAAATGATACAAATTCAAAAATTATTCATTTTTATTGAAACATTCACAAATTCAAAGTAACGCTTGTGTTAGAAAACATGTTTCTGAAAATAATTTCAATGTTCAAACATATTTAATTTTCAAAAAATTGTTCCTTTTCTTATAAAAGCTTCATGTTTTTAATTTTTTTTGTGAATTTAAATAAATTTTCATGTTTCGAAGAATATTCTGTCAGGACCCCGACTCAATGCCACATCGATCTAGCATGTAACACCTCATATCACTTTGCGGCCTCACGCACGGTATTCCCACGGGTGTCGCCTTACCTTTGCCCGGGACCGTTTGCGCCTTTTGACACACGTATATGATAGTGTCGCTAGCATCCATATGATAAGGAGCCCGGGCTGACATGGCTAGTCGTAAACCCAAAGTGGCACTAACTTACAGGGACAGGCATCCATGACCCAACATCGAACGTGTCGGTCATCAGCGAGTGAATCCGGGCTGTAGCACTGGGCTAGCAGGACTCCGGTGAACCGGGCTGTAGCGGGCTAACAGGACTCCGATATTCATCGCGTGACATTTCCCTGAAGGGACAGACACAGGAACGAAGAAGGACACATGCCGGCCAGCCTAAGTGTTCCGGAGCAGTAGCAAGCTACCATGGCTCAGTGGAAACACTAGGAGACATTTCCCGGTAAGAGAGGCTACCAAGGATAAACAACTAGGTTGTCAGATCCCACACATACCAAGCATTTCAATAACATACACACAATATGCTCGATATGTGCAATACAACATGGCATCACAAAATGACTCTACGACTCAAGTAATCTATTCAATAGGCTCCAAGGAGCGAGATATTACAAACATGGGTCTCATGACCCAACATTCAGAGCATACAAATCAAGCACAAGCAGAAGCTATCATGTCTGAGTACAGACATCTATAAATGAAAAAGGCTGAGAAGCCTGACTATCTATCAGATCCTGCCGAGGGCACAAGATCGTAGCTGAGGTAACAAGCTAAACGTCGAAGTCCAAGCGGAACTACTAGTGAGACTGAAGTCTCTCTGCAAAAACATAAAATAGGCAAACGTGAGTACAAATGTACCCAGCAAGACTTACATCAGAACTAACTACATATGCATCATTATCAACAAAGGGGTGGTGGGGTTTAACTGGAGCAAGCCAGCTTTGACTCGGTGGCTATCCTAACTACGACTGCAAGCGACTCTTTTGAGGTGGCGCACACGAGTCCACATATTCACCATATCAATACACCACTATGGATCCGCTCCCGTCTCCCTACGAGAACGCCATCCATAGCACTCACGCTTATCTTGCGTATTTTAGAGTATCCACTTTCACTTGTCTATGAACTGATATAAGCAACCCAGAAGTCCTTTTCCGCGGACACGGCTATTCGAATAGATGATGTTAACCCTGCAGGGGTGTACTTCTTCACACACGCTCTCACCACTTACCGCCGTTTACACGACATGTACTCGGCAACATTCAAGCGGAAGCCCAACGTGGGTGTCGGCCACGGCCTACCTAAACACTCGAGTCTCTAGTCCAGGTTTATCGCCTATTCGGGTTCCATCCATGAGGAGATCCGGCCGGAGTTTCGCTCACAGCCCCAAACGATGTGAACAGGTTTCCCGAGACACCAAACGGGTGCCCGGTACACCGTGCCACGTGCCTACCGCATCACAGCCCACCCCTACGGTCAGCGCTGCGCACGGCCTCCAGCATACTACAAACACCAGAAACTACTTGCAACTCCTGGACAGAGGACAAGGGTGATCAAGAAGCCGAGAGGGTCCATTGGTTTCGGGCCCAATGCGTGGTAGTAGCTGAATCATGGATCACAAACACAGAACTCAGTTCCTGAGGACGGCTGCAATGAGACAACCCACCATGTACTCCTACATGGCCTCTCACCGCTACCTTTACCAAATCGTGTTCACACACTTAGCTCACACATAGTAGGACATGTTCACACGCCTCTGATTCATCCCCGATGAATCAGTCCTGACTCAACTCTAAGCAGTAGAAGGCATGAAAAACAAACATGAATGAGTAGGCACAACAGGGCTCAAACAACTCCTACTCATGCTAGTGGGTTTCATCTATTTACTGTGGCAATGACAGGTCATGCAGAGGATAAAGGGGTTCAACTACCGCAGCATGTAACAGTTGAATCGGTGTTGTCCTAATGCATTAAAAAGAGAGCAGGAGCGAGAGAGTAGGGTTGTATCGGAATGAACAAGGGGGTTTTGCTTGCCTGGCACTTCTGAAGATAGCATTGAGTCTTCATCAGTGTCAACGATCACATCGTCGATACAACGTCTACCGAGGGGGAACAACACCGGCAAACACAGAAGAAACACAATCAATGCAATGCACAATATGATGCATGCTATGACATGGCAATATGAATGTGTTTTGGGCTAATGCAACTAGCAACAGATTAAATGAAGTTGGTTTGAATACAAGATTCAAATTCAAACTCCATATGTGATTATTCAAATGCCATTTATATGATTTGTGCTAAACAGCAGCTATAAGTTGTTCTAGCATGCATGAAAATGGTACAGATGGATTCCTTGAATTTTTCTGATAATTTTTCATATATAAATTATTTAATTTGGAGTTACGGTTAATTTTCTATGATTTATTGAAGTTTAGAATATATTCTGGAATTATTAAATCATTTCCTAATTTATTTTAATTCCAGAAACAAACACTGCGTCAGCATGATGTATTAGTGATGTCAGCAGGTCAAAGGCGTCGACCAGGTCAAACCTGACCAGTGGGGTCCACTGGTCAGTGACCCAGTCAACTAACCAGGTTAGTTAGCCCTAACTAACTTAGTTAGCCGGGCGGGGCCCGCATGTCAGTGGCCTATCTAATTAGCTAGGTTAATTAGCGCTAACTAATCTAACACTAATCTAGCAGGCGCCTGGGCCCACACGTCAGGGGGTCAAACCCCGGGTCAAACCCGCCGGAGTTGACCCGCGGCTTGTCGCCGGCGACGCCAGCAACGGCGGAGGGCGTCGGAAACGCTCCTTCAGCGACCAAATCGGCGACTGAGGGGCTCTACGCGTGGCTGGGAGTCGCCCGCATCCATCTGTGCAAACGGCAGGGGCTGAGGTGGAACGGGCTCGCCGGAATCGAGCTCGCGGCGGCGGCCGGAGCTCGGGGTTGGCGCTAGGGGGCACGGCAGGTCGCACGGGTGGGCGCGCTCGGCTCCTGGAAGGGTGCTGAGCACGTTGCCGTGCTCGGGAGTTAGCTACGGTGGCTCTAGCACCGACTGCGTCATCGCCGGCGGCGAGGAACTGTCGGCTCCGACAGTCGGGGTGGTTAGAAGGCACGGACGGGCACGGGGAGAGAGGGGAAATGGACAGGGGCTCACGAGGGGTCGGGAGAGAAGCTCGGTGGGCTCGGGGAGGCCTCTGCAACGGCGAATTGACGACGGCGATCTCCGGGCACCGGAGATGAGGACGACGACGCTCCGGTCGACTGCGGCCTCCTCTGGTCGCGTGCGTCGCGTGTGTAGCTCCACGGGGTCAGGGCGGAGCTCAGAGATGCATAGTGGGAGCGAGGGAGTGGCTGGCCGCGGAGTTTCTCAGCGGAGTGGCCATGGCGGCTTCGGCCATGAGGGGAAAAGGAGCAGGGGAGTGAGAGGGAGAGAGCAGGGAGGCAAGGGAGCGGACGAGGGGGTTCCAGGGGGGGGTTCGTGGCATCCTTAGCCGATCCGGGGCGGGGCGGCAAGCAGGAGGTGGCCGGCGCGTGCGCGCGCGCGTCGGGCACACGCCCTCCTACCTACTGGCAGGAGGTTGAAGACGGTGGCGACTGCGGTGGGCTGGACCGCATAGTAACGGGCCGCGCAGAAACTGGGCCGGCTACAGGTAAGTGGCCCAGGTACGGGTCTTTCTCTCTCTCTCCTTTTCTAATTATCTCAGTTTTCTATTATTCTGTAAATTTAGGGCTTTATTAAAAATACTCAGACACTTTCAAAAATCATGAAACTAATCATGGCTACTGTTTAGAATATATCCAACAGTAAACATTTTAGTTTATGATTATTTGAGCATTTGAAATATTTAATAGCATTTAAATGCCCAAATGAAAATACTATATGATTTAATTCAGTGACCAAATATGTCCTGCAAAAATATAAACCATTTTTGGTAGATGCTTCCAGCTCAAACCAGAAATGTTGGACATTTTTAGAGGACATTTTGAGTTCAATGAAAAAGGTTTTATTTTGACCCTAGTTGAATTCATTTGGTGCTAGGGCTTAGTCAATCCCCATCTCAGGTTTAAATGAAATTTAAACATGATGTAACACTCTAATGCATGCACTAGGCATTGTCAGAACTAGAGATGTGACAACTCACCCCCACTAAACAAGAATCTCGTCTCGAGATTCAAGCGTAGGGTAAGGTGAAAGGTAAACGCAACTAGTATAATCTTCACGATCCAGGGTGCACTTCAGTTGAACGTTGATTCATTCACCATTATTGTCTTGAAGTCTTGCTCTGAGAACTCCAACTAACATGACAATGAGAGGAAAGGAAAGATCCTAAAAGAATGGTTCTTCTCGAAGGTCGAACAACTCAGGATTAACTCGCGGAATGAGACATAGCAACATCGCTCGAGCTGAGAGGCGAAGCACACATCCATAGGAATGGAGTGAAGCAGATGACGAAGGTTCACTAGGTAGACCACAATTTCATGCTTAAAAAGGTGGTAAACGATTGTCAACGTAGCGAGGAGTTAAGTTGACATGACACCATAATGATGCACCTTAGGGAAGGTGACTCGAAGATATATCCCCTTAAGTGGCAAAAAGAATTACCTTTGATATAGAGATCATTGAGACTCTCTATATCAGCCTAAGGCAAATCACAGCAATCGATTGGCGGGGGTCGGTAGAATGGCATACTCGGACTTGGATGATGTGGATTACCTTGTTGAAGACAACGTAATGGATGAATTTGCTTATCACCGGAAATGGAAGAGACCCATGGTAGAATGGCACATTGGCGGTGCAAGCTAGGAACAAAATGCAAATGCTGGGAATGAATCTGGTAACTGGGGAAGAACCCAACAATAGAGAGTGAATTCACTGTTTGAAAAGATCATAGCATTGCCGAGGAAACTGAGAGCAAACCCAGCTAGTGCCGGTGATAACACATAGCGCTTGTGCGTGCTCTCAAGAACTTGAGCATTTCCATATTCATCAAGGTTTTACCAACATCCGTGTCAAGGGTCCGGTAACACAACTTACTACCATGATGAATGGTGATGGAGGATGCAGATGCAAAGGAAGATAACACCTTCTCAAATTTCACCCTTGGCGGGGCCAAGGAAATAAAATCTGGATGATCGACCGAGAGACATTTAGCACTCCGCTTCTAATGTTCTCCTTGATGTGCTAGCGTAATCCACCCATAGATATGGGTTGATATCTAGAACATCAAGTAAAAGGTCGGACTTCGGGAGCAATAGAATCCATAAGGAACAGTTTCGGAGGTAAATCCTACGAAATCCTTATGGGGAGGTGGCCAACTTCCTCAACAAGATACTACAATGATAGGTCTTCCGGCTGGGTGTGTTGACCATGACATCCACTTTACCGGTTATCGGGGGACCAATATTATAGTTCTTGGGAAATGTTCCAACCATCATATCTGCCTGAGATTCAGATCTGGTTGGTGTCAGGATATTCCAGACTCATCGAGTCTAAGAAGGAAAACGAAAGTTTGCAACACAAATCGACGAGATGACGTTGCGAGATTCTCGGGAAATGAACTACGATAGTAAGCTCCAAAACATGAGCTGGTTCTGCTACAAACATGTGAACACGTTGTCCCAGACAAGCATGGCCACGTGGTAGTCTTATAATAAAACACTACCGAGTTCAGGAGGGGAACCATCATCGAGGATATCAAAATCCTTGCATAAGGTATACTCTTAAGAAGGAACTTCTTCTCCTTGAACAAATCAATCAGTGGCTTGGTGTGCTAGGGATACATATAGATTGAAGGTTGCAAGTCTTCAAACCACAGAATTCTTCGCACGTGTGCATGACTGACTTGCGATGATTCCAGAGGAAGCAACATTGACTTTCTCGAGTCCACGGCGGCAACTTGCATCATATGCACATGAATTAAAGGAAGTCACTACCTTCATCCAAACATATGCTTCATGAGTTAGCATGAACAAATGCTTTCAAAAGTTTCCAACACTAGCTTAATGTTCAACAAAATTATGGAGGAGATAAGGATGTTGTCAATGGGCTCAACAACAATTCATCTAGGTTTCCTTTTAAAAGGAATTCCATAGTTAAGTGAACATGGTGATAGCATTGGTCAGACCAAAGATATAATGGTGTATGCTCGAGGGGTCAACCACGAGTAAGACAACATTACGAGCATCGTTGGTACTGATTTGATTTGACGATAGCCCACACTCAAATCAAAGGATTGATAAGACAATAGGTCCAGCAACTGATCACAAGGACCAATCGATGAAGATATCATCTTTCTTCAACACACACTACACAAGAATATCCCTTTGGAACGAACTAAGTCAGGCAAGCTTTTATCTTCCAACTCTCCAAGTTGTTGTCTAGCTTAACCAACTAGCTCAGGGATATCTAACACCGATTCTTGGAGAGAAGGTGGTTCACAAGAAACCAACTTGATCACGAGCTCAACATAACAGTCAGGTGACAGCCTGGTGATACTTTCGAGAAGATATTCGAAAAATCACGAACCACCGATATGTTACTAAGCTCGAGAACAATCTCGCTTTTGAGGGCAAGACGATATGATCAAATGAGTGAGGACTTGACAAGATCCTAACTCATCAATCGAAGGGTGCACCGAAATAAGGACTAGGTAGCACGATCAGTCTTAGAGGATGATTCAGAAACCAACACGCTAAGAATGAAATTATTGTCCTTTAACTACCAAGCAACGAGGTTGCTAGGAGTATTGATTTCACACATCACAATTCATTTTTCGGTATTCCGGTTGCCTCAACACGAAGACCGAGGAATGACAAAGGATGGCGAGAAGTATCACTATGTCAAGAATTCACAAAAGGTGGTGCAATTCTCATGAAATTCCTGTCATAAAGAAGGTAATACTTCAGGGTAGAACAGAACCAAAAGCTGGATTGGCATTTGATCTGCGGAATACAACTACTTTGACCCAATCCTAGATATGGATGAGGTACTGGAGTTTGTTTCTCCAAGTCATTCAGGACAGAATGGCTTGACGGACCACAAGAGTAATAGGCATCGATGAACGAATGCACACATAATCTTGACTATCAATTGATAGACGAGGGTCAGAAGACAACTAAAGAGGGACAACTCAAGGAACACATGATTTTCTGAGTTGTGGGTGCATGGTTTAGCATGTCGAACGAATTCCACATATTTCTTCCGGATAACCCATACAGAAAGGTAGAACTGGCAGAGTCACAATATAGAATCGAGAACCCATCGAGAGCACTCTGATTGTGATCTTTCGATCAGCGAGGAACATCTGCCATAAGCGGTTCATAGTATTTGGAAGAAAGGAATACCACGAACATCGAGGACTAATGCAAAGGTTGCTAATAACCTTAAGGAACGAGCAAAACTATCAACATGAAGCAAGTAGGGTGAATCTCGGGTTCAAAACCCAGGGATAGAATACCTACTACTAAATGGCATCACGGGATGCTTTCGATAATGACGGCCAGAGTCATCACACTGGAACATAAATCATGGCTAGACTACTAGATGATCCCCTGAGACACCTAGGGTCATAATAATAACTCCAACATAAGGTTGAGGCAGTAGAATACCTCAGCTCAACAATTTGTGTGATTAACCTGGCCTAACAGACATTGAAACCGGAGCAAAAGGATTTGCAAATGCATCAGACTCTTTAGAAACCTGGGATGACTCGGACAGCATAACGGCTGTAAATGCTCGGAAAAGATTTGAGACATTCACAAAAATGGTGGCATAACCACTTAGAAGCACAATATCAAGGTTCCGAGATCAACAATTATCATACGGAAGTAGTAGGAACTGAACTGAGACTTAAATCCAACAATCTTATAAGTCCACTGATTAGTAACACGTGATCCTGATAGAAAGAAAAGATAGCCTAGTTTCTTAACTCCGTAGGAAAGATAAGATGACTCAGATCAGAAGGGCATGAGGTATAAGGAGTAAAAGAGCCTTACGTTCCATCCCACAATCAATTCCCTTATATAACTAAAGAATTTCTAGACTCAACTTCGACCAGTTTGGCTTGGTAATCCTACAGGCAGTCAAGCTCTGATACCAACGCTGTCAGGAACCCGACTCAATGCCACATCGATCTAGCATGTAACACCTCATATCACTTTGCGGCCTCACGCACGGTATTCCCACGGGTGTCGCCTTACCTTTGCCCGGGACCGTTTGCGCCTTTTGACACACGTATATGATAGTGTCGCTAGCATCCATATGATAAGGAGCCCGGGCTGACATGGCTAGTCGTAAACCCAAAGTGGCACTAACTTACAGGGACAGGCATCCATGACCCAACATCGAACGTGTCGGTCATCAGCGAGTGAATCCGGGCTGTAGCACTGGGCTAGCAGGACTCCGGTGAACCGGGCTGTAGCGGGCTAACAGGACTCCGATATTCATCGCGTGACATTTCCCTGAAGGGACAGACACAGGAACGAAGAAGGACACATGCCGGCCAGCCTAAGTGTTCCGGAGCAGTAGCAAGCTACCATGGCTCAGTGGAAACACTAGGAGACATTTCCCGGTAAGAGAGGCTACCAAGGATAAACAACTAGGTTGTCAGATCCCACACATACCAAGCATTTCAATAACATACACACAATATGCTCGATATGTGCAATACAACATGGCATCACAAAATGACTCTACGACTCAAGTAATCTATTCAATAGGCTCCGAGGAGCGAGATATTACAAACATGGGTCTCATGACCCAACATTCAGAGCATACAAATCAAGCACAAGCAGAAGCTATCATGTCTGAGTACAGACATCTATAAATGAAAAAGGCTGAGAAGTCTGACTATCTATCAGATCCTGCCGAGGGCACAAGATCGTAGCTGAGGTAACAAGCTAAACGTCGAAGTCCAAGCGGAACTACTAGTGAGACTGAAGTCTCTCTGCAAAAACATAAAATAGGCAAACGTGAGTACAAATGTACCCAGCAAGACTTACATCAGAACTAACTACATATGCATCATTATCAACAAAGGGGTGGTGGGGTTTAACTGCAGCAAGCCAGCTTTGACTCGGTGGCTATCCTAACTACGACTGCAAGCGACTCTTTTGAGGTGGCGCACACGAGTCCACATATTCACCATATCAATACACCACTATGGATCCGCTCCCGTCTCCCTACGAGAACGCCATCCATAGCACTCACGCTTATCTTGCGTATTTTAGAGTATCCACTTTCACTTGTCTATGAACTGATATAAGCAACCCAGAAGTCCTTTTCCGCGGACACGGCTATTCGAATAGATGATGTTAACCCTGCAGGGGTGTACTTCTTCACACACGCTGTCACCACTTACCGCCGTTTACACGACATGTACTCGGCAACCTTCAAGCGGAAGCCCAACGTGGGTGTCGGCCACGGCCTACCTAAACACTCGAGTCTCTAGTCCAGGTTTATCGCCTATTCGGGTTCCATCCATGAGGAGATCCGGCCGGAGTTTCGCTCACAGCCCCAAACGATGTGAACAGGGTTCCCGAGACACCAAACGGGCGCCCGGTACACCGTGCCACGTGCCTACCGCATCACAGCCCACCCCTACGGTCAGCGCTGCGCACGGCCTCCAGCATACTACAAACACCAGAAACTACTTGCAACTCCTGGACAGAGGACAAGGGTGATCAAGAAGCCGAGAGGGTCCATTGGTTTCGGGCCCAATGCGTGGTAGTAGCTGAATCATGGATCACAAACACAGAACTCAGTTCCCGAGGACGGCTGCAATGAGACAACCCACCATGTACTCCTACATGGCCTCTCACCGCTACCTTTACCAAATCGTGTTCACACACTTAGCTCACACACAGTAGGACATGTTCACACACCTCTGATTCATCCCCGATGAATCAGACCTGACTCAACTCTAAGCAGTAGCAGGCATGACAAACAAACATGAATGAGTAGGCACACAGGGCTCAAACAACTCCTACTCATGCTAGTGGGTTTCATCTATTTACTGTGGAATGACAGGTCATGCAAAGGATAAAAGGGTTCAGCTACCGCAGCAAGTAACAGATGAATCGATGTTGTCCTAATGCAGTAAAAGAGAGCAGGAGCGAGAGAGTGGGATTTTATCGGAATGAACAAGGGGGTTTTGCTTGCCTGGCACTTTTGAAGATAACATTGAGTCTTCATCAGTGTCAACGATCACATCATCGGTATCACGTCTATCGAGAGGGGACAAATACCGGCAACACAGAAGGGAACACAATCAATGCAATGCACAATATGATGCATGATCATGACATGGCAAAATGAATGTGTTTTGGGCTAATGCAACTAGCAACAGATTAAATGAAGTTGGTTTGAATACAAGATTCAAATTCAAACTCCATATGTGATTATTCAAATGCCATTTATATGATTTGTGCTAAACAGCAGCTATAAGTTGTTCTAGCATGCATGAAAATGGTACAGATGGATTCCTTGAATTTTTCTGATAATTTTTCATATATAAATTATTTAATTTGGAGTTACGGTTAATTTTCTATGATTTATTGAAGTTTAGAATATATTCTGGAATTATTAAATCATTTCCTAATTATTTTAATTCCAGAAACAAACACTGCGTCAGCATGATGTATTAGTGACGTCAGCAGGTCAAAGGCGTCGACCAGGTCAAACCTGACCAGTGGGGTCCACTGGTCAGTGACCCAGTCAACTAACCAGGTTAGTTAGCCCTAACTAACTTAGTTAGCCGGGCGGGGCCCGCATGTCAGTGGCCTATCTAATTAGCTAGGTTAATTAGCGTTAACTAATCTAACACTAATCTAGCAGGCGCCTGGGCCCACACGTCAGGGGGTCAAACCCCGGGTCAAACCCGCCGGAGTTGACCCGCGGCTTGTCGCCGGCGACGCCAGCAACGGCGGAGGGCGTCGGAAACGCTCCTTCGGCGACCAAATCGGCGACTGAGGGGCTCTACGCGTGGCTGGGAGTCGCCCGCATCCATCTGTGCAAACGGCAGGGGCTGAGGTGGAACGGGCTCGCCGGAATCGAGCTCGCGGCGGCGGCCGGAGCTCGGGGTTGGTGCGGGTTGGCGCTAGGGGGCACGGCAGGTCGCACGGGTGGGCGCGCTCGGCTCCTGGAAGGGTGCTGAGCACGTTGCCGTGCTCGGGAGTTAGCTACGGTGGCTCTAGCACCGACTGCGTCATCGCCGGCGGCGAGGAACTGTCGGCTCCGACAGTCGGGGTGGTTAGAAGGCACGGACGGGCACGGGGAGAGAGAGGAAATGGACAGGGGCTCACGAGGGGTCGGGAGAGAAGCTCGGTGGGCTCGGGGAGGCCTCTGCAACGGCGAATTGACGACGGCGATCTCCGGGCACCGGAGATGAGGACGACGACGCTCCGGTCGACTGCGGCCTCCTCTGGTCGCGTGCGTCGCGTGTGTAGCTCCACGGGGTCAGGGCGGAGCTCAGAGATGCATAGTGGGAGCGAGGGAGTGGCTGGCCGCGGAGTTTCTCAGCGGAGTGGCCATGGCGGCTTCGGCCATGAGGGGAAAAGGAGC
>NC_041391.1:2389334-2413951 GCF_002162155.2 Triticum dicoccoides | reverse complement strand
CTCAGAGATGCATAGTGGGAGCGAGGGAGTGGCTGGCCGCGGAGTTTCTCAGCGGAGTGGCCATGGCGGCTTCGGCCATGTGGGGAAAAGGAGCAGGGGAGTGAGAGGGAGAGAGCAGGGAGGCAAGGGAGCGAACGAGGGGGTTCCAGGGGGGGGGGGTTCGTGGCATCCTTAGCCGATCCGGGGCGGGGCGGCAAGCAGGAGGTGGCCGGCGCGTGCGCGCGCGCGTCGGGCACACGCCCTCCTGCCTACTGGCAGGAGGTTGAAGACGGTGGCGACTGCGGTGGGCTGGACCGCACAGTAACGGGCCGCGCAGAAACTGGGCCGGCTACAGGTAAGTGGCCCAGGTACGGCTCTTTCTCTCTCTCTCCTTTTCTAATTATCTCAGTTTTCTATTATTCTGTAAATTTAGGGCTTTATTAAAAATACTCAGACACTTTCAAAAATCATGAAACTAATCATGGCTACTGTTTAGAATATATCCAACAGTAAACATTTTAGTTTATGATTATTTGAGCATTTGAAATATTTAATAGCATTTAAATGCCCAAATGAAAATACTATATGATTTAATTCAGTGACCAAATATGTCCTGCAAAAATATAAACCATTTTTGGTAGATGCTTCCACCTCAAACCAGAAATGTTGAACATTTTTAGAGGACATTTTGAGTTCAATGAAAAAGGTTTTATTTTGACCCTAGTTGAATTCATTTGGTGCTAGGGCTTAGTCAATCCCCATCTCAGGTTTAAATGAAATTTAAACATGATGTAACACTCTAATGCATGCACTAGGCATTGTCAGAACTAGGGATGTGACATATTCGAGATATGATAATTATTAATTTATTTTTTGATAAGTTCAATAACATGAGAAAAAATGTTTTGAATGGTACGCTACAGTATATTATTAAACATTCATGCTGGCCATTTGTTAGCATGAGATGTTTGTCCGAGTGGCTAGCAACACGTGGTCGAGTTTTTGAGACCGTGAGTTTGATCCTTCAACTCAGTGGTTGTTTTGGATTTTTTTTAGCGCCTTACAAACACATGTCGTTTTGGTGCTTGCCACTTGCTTGGCCAGACTTGAACTGTTGTGCATCCGACGTGCTATTTGAAAATAAAAGAGAATATGTTGGTTGACTATAATCAAATCTATATCTATATCTCTACCTATATATACCTACTAAAGCAAGGTGCGTTTCTCTGATTTTTTCATCCGTTCACCATCGATTTTTTTTGTTCTATCCAAGGTGGTACTAATTTTTTGTGTGTCCATTTGCCATAAAAGAAACAGTTTTATCTAAAATTTTGCACGTGGCCACGCGCGCTGAGGCCCAGCCAATTTATTTCCTGTCCATGCAGTTGAGAACCTTTATTTACCGCAGTGGGTAGAAAATAGACGAAGTTTCGCATCTGGCGCCTAGTATTGGGACGGCCCGTTTTTATTTTTTTCTCTGTTTTGCATCTTTTTCCTTTTCTTTTCTTTCCTGTTTTCTTTTCTCTTTCCTTTTTCTTTTTTCTATTCCAAGTTTCCTTTTGTTTTTTCCTTTTTTCATAAATTCAATTTTTTAGAATTTTAGTTTTCGATTATATTTTCCTTAAATCTCCAGACTTTATTATATTTTTACCATTTTGAATTTTTTTTCCAAAATTTAAATTTTTCTTCCCATTCCATAATTTATTGAAAACTATACAATTTTTTTTGCATTTTCATTGTTGTTTTATGTTTTTCATTTTTTTCGATATTTTCAAAATAATTGCATTTTGAAAATGATACAAATTCAAAAATTATTCATTTTTATTGAAACATTCACAAATTCAAAGTAATGCTTGTGTTAGAAAACATGTGTTTGAAAATTGTTTCAATGTTCAAACATATTTCATTTTCAAAAAATAGTTCACATATCCAAAAAAATGTTCCTTTTCTTATAAAAGGTTCATGTTTTTAATTTTTTGTGAATTTAAATTAATTTTCATGTTTCGAAGAATATTTGAGATATCATAATTATTATTTATTTTTTGATAATTTCAATAAGATGAGAAAAAATGTTTTGAATGGCATGCTATAGTATATATTATTAAACATTCGTGCTGGCCATTTGTTAGCATGAGCTGTTTGTCCGAGTGGCTAGCAGCACGTGGTCGAGTTTTTGAGATCGTGATTTTGATCCTTCAACTCAGTGGCTGTTTTGGATTTTTGTTAGCGCCTTACAAACACATGTCGTTTTGGTGCTTGCTACTTGCGTGGCCAGACTTGAACTGTTGTGCATCCGACGTGCTATTTGAGAATAAAAGAGAATATGTTGGTTGACTATCATTAAAAGAAATTGTGCGCACATGACAATAAAAGAGTATATGTTGGTTTGACTCTGACTAAAAATATGTGGGCAAGTGATCGCTGAAATAATTATAGAGAATAAACCCTGGTAATGTAGGGACTACCTGGTTATGTGTTGATTATACCAATGAAACAGGATTCACTGCAATTCTTACTATATCTGTTACTCCATCATAGGAGAGAGTGGTTGAAGCAACTACGCCCTGAAGGTAGCCGTGCTGCCACAAAATGATGAGGCAACCACAACCTAGACACGGTGGCGGACCCGAAGAAAAAAAAGCACAAGTTGGGTGGTGGCCACCACTTCGACCAACCACATCAAGATCTCGTGGGCCAAATATGACCTGTGAGAACATCGCAGCTCCTCGTTCTGTAGCCCCACCACTGCGGAGACCGTTTCGATTTACACATCAATTTTCTCTCCGATGCTTCTCGTAAAAAAGTATCTCTCCCGTTGCAATGCACGGGCATATGTGCTAGTTAAATGTAAAATGAAACAAAGTATCCCCAATTAAACCACTCTGAAATTGCATAGCAAGCCACAGGGGAATACAAGCTACAGGTATTACAATAATTTGTCTGAAAAGAGATAAAGTCGGTGCACAAATTATGAAGTTAACCACAAAGCAAAGTTGCAGGGTTGCCCTGGTATGCCCTGGTATGCCCATAAAATGTTCGATTTCATCTCTAAACTACTCACGATGGTACAGTAATCAGTAGGAAACCGAAATTCCGAATTTCTAGCGACACTACAGGCATTTGGTAAACCAGACATCGCACTGGAGCGCGGGGATCAAATCCAATGTCACGAATTGAGGTAATAAAGGGCAGCGAAAATGACGGATGTTTACCCCCGAGAAGAGGTGGGTGCTTGTGGCGCAGCGTCGGTCCACGAGGCAGCCCCTACGACGAACCCTAACCGAGATATCGAGAGGAGCTACTGTGGCGCGCGCAGGGAGGAGGAGATCGAGAGGGGGACTTACGGTGCTAGAGCGTCGGAGGAGGCGAGAGGCGACCGTGCGTGGTGGCGGCGCACGGCACCGTCGACGGGGGTGAGGCGGTCGGGGACGAACCCTAATCGCGGCGGCGTCGTCGTCGGGCGGAGGGGATTGTGTGAGACGAGGGGGGTGCGGGGGTGCTCGCAGGCCGGTTTTCTTTAGCTATAGTAGTAGCGCTTGCTAGAGCACCACGCTACTGCTAAGCCCACCAGCTGTAGCGCCCTTTCAGAACAAACGCTACAGCTAAGTGGGCTACAGATGCTGCCCTGCGGCCCATGTAACAGTAGCGCGGCCCAAACAAACAAACGCTGCTGCTATATATTAGTAGTAGCGTGTTTTCTACACAACGCTACTGGTAATTACTAGTAGCGTGTGGTCAAAGAAACTCGCTACTGGTAAACTTCTATCTATAAGCATTTTCCTAGTAGTGAGGACGCACCATCTTACCAGATTAACCATTCGACTTACCCATGCAGTGTGGGAAGAAAGAAGTATTGGGACTGCGTATCCAAGCAATTGATGCCATGGACTCCTTCGTCCAACCTTGTAAGCGAAAAAGAAGTTGCAGTGTGCCTGTACAAAGAACTAGCGTAAGTTCAGTTACCTGCTTCTCGGAATTTTAGTTAGCCACTTATTGCAAAATTATTCAATTATGTTGCTTGGCTTAATTTAGTTTGCTACTGATTACATATTGGCACAGCCTGTTAATCATATTCTAGACTGGGCCTATCTATGTGTTTGATACTTACTGTTAAGAATTACCTGTTTGCCTTAACTTAAATATCTACTTGTTTGTTTAACTGCTTTGCTGCGGCAACAGCGGGTTACAATGATGTTAATAACTACTTTTCAGCATCCAATTGAAACTCTTTAATTCCTTGTTTGTTTAACTGGTTTGCTGTTATAACTCCCAGTTGAGATGTTTTGCTAACTTCAACTCTTATGAATCCAATCGGAACTTTAATGGCCAAACAGGTTAGGCCAAGATCAAAGAGCAAGGTCCCCATGGACGTTGCATCATCCCACAGCAGTGGCACCGGCCCAATCGTGCATTATGAATTGCCAACTGCTGATGCTCTAGAGGCTAAACTAGTGGTAGAAAGAGATTCTGCTTCTGCACTTAGAGATGAAGTTGACATGTTGAGGAAGCAAACAGCACAATCACGACCAGTATTCAAGACAACCATTAAATATTTGGTGGATTTCAAAACGAAGCAATCTGAGACTGACCAGATTGTTAAGGTCCTGAAGGAAAAAAGGAAATTAAATTCCTACTTGGTAAATCATGGGTGAAATGTTCTTTCCATAGTTGAATAACCTTTGTGTTGTCTGTTCATGTAATCAATCAAACCATTTGTTTTAGAGATCATGTAATAATTGTTTTTTTTGTTTTTTGGTTTGTAATTTTATTTGAGCACAAGTCTGTATTAATTGATAAGACTCAGAGACATTTCATTTGGATTGCTGTGCCAGACCTACAAATATGCCTATCGGGCTGAATGTGCATTCAGCAATAGTAATAGTATAGATGGACCATAAGTGGCACGCATCGGAAAGGGCCAAGATGCTGGCTAAAAAAAGGATGCTGTTGTAGCCAAGAAAAGTACAGTGGCCTGGCTTATGTATGTTAGTTGATATCATTGATCCATATACTCTATAAGTGTTTATATGTCTGTTAGTTCTGTACATTCTTGGTTGATTGACTCAGTATTTGAATCTTGATACATCGCTTGTGTACATATCTAGATGGGAGTACACATTATGCTGCGTGTGACATTTGAGTTGGACATGAAGTGTTCCAAATATTCGAATTCACCTTAAACTGGATTCTAGTTTCTGAATTTTAGTATCGGCATTTGTAAACCATATTTATATATGACAGTGGAATACATCTTTGTCGTCCTTTTGAAGATATATAAAAACACATAGAATGATTTATAAAGATTCATATAGGAATACAAAATGGATTCAAATTTAGTTGCCAGGGTAAACGTGGATGCTTATTGTCCCAAAATTCGAAAGAAGCAGCAAAATGTCCACTCCCACGTCGGCTGCCCGAAGCCAAGTGTTTGGGAGATGAAAATTACTGTCTACCCATTACACGGGCAATCTATCGGCCCGATTTCCACTGCTCTAAATAGGGGTAGGTTAGTAACAATTAGACATGACACGACCGCCTCTGAGCCCATTCCGACACGGTGGACATCAAACATGGGCGGCAAAATACATTTGATTCAAGCTCATCCGAAAGACCTCTGTTTCTCCCACCATTCTCCATTCATACACGGTGGGCGGCAAAACAAACTCGACTCGGCCGAAATCGATGTAGGCAAATATTTTCAATAGGGGCAGGTTTGTAACTTCACTCAGAGGTGACACAACCGCCCTACCTGTCAGCCCCGTTCATACACCATGGGCGCCAACCATGGGCGCCAACCACCCTCCCATCGCTCTGGGCAAATATTGGTGGGATGCGAGATTACCGTCCTATCCACAACCGACGAGACGTCCAAATTTTAAATGGGGGCTAAGTTCGTAACTTTCCCATATTTCAGACAGGCGCGTCCCAAAAACATGGTTCCCCGTACCTCTCCCTCCATTTTCCCATTCATACACCGTCCGCGCTAGAACACCCCATCCCCACACCAGCCTCCATCCGCCACCCCATCCATCGCCACCGTCCTCCACCATGCTGGAGCGCCTACCAAGACCGCGTTGTCCACTGCTAGAGATGAATGTTTCTCATCCATGGCGACAGACCAATAGCCTGCATCACGTCTTCTCGCTTCATCGGCGCCGTCGTCCTCTTTGCCAGGGCCGCTCACACGACCTTCTCTTCCACCGCAACGGGACTTATCCCCCGATGCACCTGTCTACCGTCGCAGATCTGCTTCAACGCCACCGACAGCCATCGCACCCCCGATGCCTACATGGCACCGCAAGAGAGGTGGTACTTCATATCTCCTCAACTTTTTGATCTCAACCAGAAAATAGATCTTAACTTGGTTACTCTACTTTCTTTTCAGCTCTTAGAATTTAGTTCTTAGTTCGAAGCAAACAATGGATGCTAAATATCATTTCTCCAGTTTGCAGCTTCAAATCTGCCATGGCACAGCCATAACACGGTTTAATTGATCATGCTTAGGGTTTAATTGATCATGTTGGTTCCGTGGTGGTTTCTTTAATAGAAATCGGAGGGGAAACCCTCTTTTGCTAAAAAAATATGCTTAGAGTTTCCCCCTTTTATGATCACTATACGATCAGAATACGTGCTTCGTGTCATAATAAAACTGCTCCACCCATCAAGCTAAACAAGCTTAGATGTTCAAATACGAATATGATATTATTCGAACAGAGTTGTTTAACTGGTCAGCTAAATGTTCCTAAATTAGTTTCAAAAATGCATGTTCGCCGCTCGGGTGTGTATCTCTACAGGGTGCCCACGGTGGGCCGGCCCACCCTGGGATTTTGGGTCGTCCCAGGCCCCGATTCCCCTCTCTTCTGTTGCGCACTTCCGATCTCTACTCGCCCCCAGCCGCCTACCTGGCCGGCGACTTGCCGTCCCCGGACGGCATGACTCTAGGAGGAGACGCCGGACTAACAGGAGGCCAGGAGCCGCTCGCCCAACAGCGTCACCGCTGCCTGGGCGCGCCGCCGTGCCTACCTTTCCAGTCCGTTCAGGGCTCAGGCGTGCAGCACCCACCAAGCCAACCCGATTTATCCTGAGATACATCCTCAACACTCAGCAGCCACTCCTCACCACCCATTTTCTAATTGATTCATTACTCATTAGGCAGGACTGTCATTAGGGTTTGTTGTGTGCTAAGTGCTACCTACACTTAATGGTTCAGATGTATTTCGTTAATCTTTAGTACCTCTAAAGTTCACAGGGTTTTCAAAATTCTGGCCCTCAAAACAGAAACTAGTCATTTTGGATTGTTGGTCGTAGTGACATTGACCCAGATTACTACTGCGAGCCAGGTTTGTTGACAATTTTACTTGTCTTTCTTACTCATTCGATATAATATCCAATTATTCACGTCGATTAGTTGCAAACAATAAGTGCTAGACAAACTTCTTCATTCAGATTTTGGACGGTCTCTTACTGCAGTTACAATTCTGCATACTTGTCCTAATAAGCTCACAAGTAAATGATTGATTCTCTACATCTATGTTTGCCTTGTCATATTTGTTGTCAATATTCTTTTAGGGTGGACCACCCTGTTTCTAAATACTGGAACCGTAGACATGAGTGAATAGTATTTCTCTATGTGATCTCTTCCATCATGTGTGGGTAACGAATACTGCATTGTATAGAAAGAAAATGTCATTTCTAGCTTTTACATAGGTTTCAATCTTTTACATGGAATACAATCTGCCTACTTGCTTTGTGTCGCACTACCAACACTCCACCCTTGAAGCTAAACATTATGCCACTCATAATTGCTTAGTTTATTGGTTCAAATACGAATTTCATATGATTATAATGTTCCTACTTCAGTTTTGAAATGTGTGCCTGCCTGTTATAGAGACATAAGGGGTTTGTATTTCTGTGTGTTGTCTGGTCAGCACGGTTGGGGAGGTGAACTTTGCATATGCAGGGGTTTATAGGGAGACACTCTCCGAGTTGAATCCGCAATGCATTCCATAGATAATCTGACTACTTTTTATGTTTTCATGAATCTCAGATTCTGAACAGCATCATAATGATTATGAGCTTGCGCGCATGAAAAGAATAAAGCAGAACAATGCCATGGCTGTCAAACTTGGCATTAAGGGACTGAAATAGAGTCTAGATGCAATGCAATGCAAACACTCTCCACCTACTGATTCATGCTCAGAATATGATCCTAACAGTGATTCTGAGCTAGAGGGAGACCTAAGTCAATGTAGCTCCCTAGTGGAGGAGTCAGAGGAAGATGCCCTATCTTATTCACCCATCAAGGTACTTGCTCTAACTTTCCAAGGTTACATTGCTCGCACATATCTTGCAACTGATGCTTTGCATTGCTTCTACTTTGTTGAACTGCCATTAGCTTAGTTTACACATTGTGTATGTGAATACGCCCTGCCTATCCATTTTCAGTACATATTCTATCTATCGTCATACCATATTTATCCATTCAAATATTGTTCTTGTGTATCAGACGTTCAAAAGGAAGAGGGCGACTGCTGATCGTGGAGGAGCACAAGCAAAGTATTTGGAAAAGGTAGTGGCACCTGATAAATCAAATAGCCCATTAGGTGTAGTTGCAATATCACCTGACCCACAAAATACCCCAACTCTAGCAGACTCTAGCCCTACTACACTGGTCATTTCTGATGCCCCAACTCAGCAGACCCCAACTGCAGCAAACAGTATGATTATGCCAGTTGACATAGCACCAGCTGTACGACGCAAAACCCCCATTCCAGCAAAGAGTACACCAAATCCAGTTGCCAAATCCCTTTTCGAACCAGAGAGAGCCCCAATTGCAGCAAATAGGACCACTATTCCATTTCTTCCCAGTTTAGAAGACGAAGCTTATGTTGTTGTCAGGAACTTTGTGCGCATCTTTCCTTCATGGAAAGATTATACCGCAGACACAGAACAATTTCCAGTCTTCCTCCGCAACTTACGCGTAAGTAATGTACTAATGTTATTCATGGTCATTACTGCATATGTTTCTGCTGACAGAAGACACAAGATTTCATTCTTTTAAATAGGCGAGGAGCAAACTGGATTGTGATGACGAGCAAGGGTTGGTTGCGCTTTTCAAGCACTCGTTGATGAAGTATTGTTCCTACATAAGGCAAGCGCACTTCGATGGCAAGCCTATGAACAAATTTCTATAAAGTCTTCGGTGCTACATTTATCCGACGGTGACTGGAATAATCTTGTTACACATTGGTCTCGGCTGCAGCGTAAGGTACTGTCTATGATATCACATCACAATTTGAACTACATCTATGCATTTGCCTTAATGTCTCACTTGTACGAAAACTGTTAGCAGAAGAACATTCCTTCTCAAGGGACCACAGAATCTCGCAACTATACTGCACACTGCATTGCTCTTGTGAGTACCTCTTGCCCTGTATGACCAAACTTACTTTCATAGCTGTTTGATTATGTAGCATCACTGCACATGTTAGCCTCGTAATCGTCCATTTGGTGGACATTATAAGATCCGTATGGACTCTTACACAAATTAAGAATCAACCCAATGCTTTTGAAGAGGTTTAGCTCTGCAGTCCACTTGTAAGGACTGAACGTGGTCTATCACTGTACTTACATTAACAGCTACTCCCTTCGTCCCATAATATAAGAACGTTTTGTATAGTAAACTAGTGTTCAAAACACTCTTGTATTATGGGAAGAGGGATTGGTTCATTTTGGAGCATTCTGCATCTTATCTCCCTCGCCCGCCATTTACTAAAAAAGATCAGATCTATATTTAATCTTACCAACAAGTAGAATACACAAACAATGCCAGTGCAGAAGTGTAGCCCATTGCTCTTGTCAGTACACTTTGTCCTGTAACGCTTGTACTTCTAGGGATTGGTAGTTGATTATGTAGCATCAAATCTGAATCTTATCTTCATTATCCTCTATCCCTTCCAATATTATCATATCTATAATTACTCTCTACAAAATGTAGAGTACAGGCAATGCTTATGAAGAAGATTCTGTGCTAAAATTCTTGAGTTATCCTTCCCTTGACATGGAGAAGGGCATTAGAAAGCCGGTGTTAACTATTAATGTAAGTCAGTCCTTCTACAGCCTTTATCCTCAACTGTTGTTTAATTTGCTCATACTCCCTACCGTTTACTGATGTTTAGTTTGCTGTTTCTACCAAAATGCATGTTCGTAAGAACCGTAAGTTCTAAGTTTTACTTGTAAAACCAAATTCCTTATTCATACCATGCACATTACTTAATACTCCCTATATGTATGCTTGGTTTTGTGGGTCTATAATCCAGTGTGTGGTGAAGCAGCCCAGGTTTGCACCTTGTCATCTCCTGTTTTATCTTACTGATGTGGCTGATGATATGAACAACATGCCATGCACATTATCCAAAATAGATACAATGATTTTCTTTCCCTTCATCTATGCTTGTTATCTTGACATGGTAATCCAGTAGTGTGGTGAAGCTCCCCGCATTATGAACAATGCCAAATTATGCTATTGATATTTTGAACTTACTCTTTACTTTCTAATTTGAATTTGGATAGAATTGACAGAACCGTTATCATTTTTGTTTATACACGTGCAAAACCAGTCATCTCTCTGCTTTGTTTCAGGGTGATATGCCTGATGGCATGCACAAGTCTGCTGAAGGCTGTGAGACAAACCCAACATATATTGCAGCAAAGAAGGCAAAACATCTTGAAGAGAGCGAGACAACCCCAAAGTCTTGTCTTGATGCAGTGTTCAAGTTACTTGAGACTAACAGTCAGACAAGCTCTCATAATTCGTTGTCTGAATCAGTTCGACTTCTTCAGACCCAAGTTCTAGCAGAAAGGCATTCTGCAACTCAACTTCGACTTGAAGTCCTATCTCTAAGAAAGATTGCGGAGAACACCAATGAGAATCTCATCGCTAAACAGCTACACCTTGAAGCTATGACCGGCATGCTAGGACGGTCTCACAGCCTTGCTCAACAGCTTGCGCAGCAGTTCCCCGCAAGGCTAACCTTTCTTGAACTGTCTTGGAAGTGGTCTCGGTTCAGTATTATTTCGTTGCGCTGCAATGGTGCCCAGTTTTACTAATCTGCTTCTTCGTTGCGCTTTATGATCGCTGGTGGCAAACTTCTATGCCCAGTGGATGTAATATACCTTAAATCCTTTATTGTATAGTGTAGGTTTATTCTTACTTACTATGCCATAAATTCTTTATTGTATAGAGTAGGTTTGTTCTTAATTCCTACTAGTTACTGCCATCATTCGCTATCTGAAAAAAATCAAATGTAGTCGACCGGGCCGAAACATTCGACTCTAACGGGCCAGGTTTTTGGTGGGCCACAATTGGGCCGGCCCACGTCTTTCTTGGGCCCAAATAATTGGGGCCTTCACACATTGCGCCAGGCCCAAACTTACACCGGCGTATATTTTAGTTGGGTCTTTTGTCGACCCAGCGTGTAGTTTGGCCTAGGTAGCGTTGGTCCATTAACAGGCTGAATATTGTACTGGCCTGTTACGGCCCAGATGAAACCACGGGCCTTTAGCAGGCCAAAATGCATGCAAGGCCTCAATTTTCACTAGTCGTCGACGGCCCTTTCAGCAGGCCGAAATGTAGACCGGGTCGTTTTGGGCCCAGTTAGCTCATGGGCCTTTGACTGGACCGGCCTTTTTAACCTATATGGGCCTCTGTTGGGCCCAGCCACGTGTCGACGTATAATAGGCATGTCTCCTCCAATGGACGGGCGACATCTGGCCCACTGACGAGCTGACAGGTGTTCCCTTCGGCCAATCAGAATTTTACACGTGGAAATTTCCCATTGGTCAGGGCTGTTAACGGGTTATCGGATCCAAAATCTGACGTGATAGCTTAACGACGTTCCGTTACGGTGGATGCCACGTGTTGGTCACCCTTGACGAGAGCACTTCTGTGACGCGCGATTTATCATCATGGAAGTGGACACTTCCGTGATGATAATATTGGTAATGTCATGAAACACTTCTACGACAGCACATGTATGACTATCTTGATTCTATCATAAAATCGTCATGGATGTACATGCATGAAAAAAAACGCGACCTACTGTGACAAACACGTATCATCACGGAACTGTATTTTTTTTGTAGTGGAGGTGGCACGTCACCGTGTAAGCGAGGAGGACGAGCATGTCCATCGCTACATGGTTGCGTTGGAGGGCAGTTTCGACAATACCTGGCAGGTTCTTCAGGGATCTTACTGGAGCTATGATCCTGTGATGGTTCCTTCACTTTAGGTGTCCACCGCCCGCGCCGATACCCGTCGGGCGCTACGGTTCTAGCTGTATTAGTGATGCTATATGTACGATACTATTCGAGGTGTATTAGTGATAATATTCGACGATGTACGAACACAAGATATGATGTAGTTTTGCATATAATTGAATGGATGCTAATTTGAATACTACTTTATTTTACAATTTGGTTTTGCTTATTGAATGCTCAAATTGGAAAACTACTCCTACTTTGAATGCTAAAACTAGAGAGCACAATGCAAGGCGTATGCATTGGATTAGTTGACAGCTTATAGGGTTTTTGTTTTTGCAGAAATCTAGGAGCCTCGTCCATCATCCCCGCCGTCGTCCCTGTCACCGACCCCGCTCCGACCTCGAGGTGAAAAGACTCGACAGACCGATAGTCAACCCGTGATGAATAATAATGTTCTAATTTATTTTTTGTAGTACATATATTTAATTGTACAAGTTTAATTTTTGAATTACGAACGTACGAAATTCCGTACTTGGACGACGAAAGACTCCCAGGGGAGTGCGGCTGGTGCCACGACGACCGAGGTCAGTGTGACAGGCCTCACCTGGACGAAGATCGGTGCTTCAGCATTAAGCTTGAGGAGACCTTCAATGTTGAAACGGTACGCAATGACGACAAGTGTTTTTTTCGTAATTAAGCATGACTTCAAATATTTCAACGTGTACTTTTCATCTTTTACAATTCGACTAGCTTATCCCATGCCATGCAAGACGCTATGTCTTGGAGATGATGGGTTTTGAAGACCATGAAAGTTTCAAAAAAAAAGAAAATTCACCTAAGGATCCATCATGGTGTGGATTTTGAAGTAAAGTTGTACAATTCTGAGAGTGTAACCCATTTTGGTTGCAAAAACTGGGAAGCATTTTGCAAGATGTATGATTTTGATGAGGGTATGCTTGTCACCATGGATCTTGGTGATCCTGAAATCGAGCAAGACAATATGGACATTTGGGTCCTTGTTGATACGCCTCCAATTCTACCACTATGTGAGTTTCTCAAACATAGTTATTAGCTAATTAATATTGTTTATTTCAAAATAGTTGACAACTTATTTCCGTTGACAGCTTATTTTCATTCTTCAAAGAATGTGCGGAAGATAGTAGACAGAACCTACTACACCGAAGGCTCTGAATTAACTTATCAGGAGAAAAATCATCTGATCGGATTTTGTACTAATCTTGAGAATTACAATATCTACAATCAAACTCCTCAACATTATGGTCAATACATGCCACTAGTGCACATGTTGAACTACGGTAACTTCCACAGAGATGCCCTGGTAAGATTTTTTACTATTACGACGTCCATTCATCCTTTGCATACTTCTAAAACTAGTACATCATTGCTAACTATGAAGTTATTACTATGTTTTTCAACAGAGAACCCCAATGGCTTGTGTGCCTCATTTGATGTATCAGAATGGTAGCCTTGATGATTTGAACATACAGCCAGGTTAGCTCGTCGGTCCAACATGTACCAGTTCATGGATAATACCCTGTAAAGAAGGAGGCCAAACGGTGTGAGACTGAAGTGCATTCCTCAAGAGGACGGACTAGAGCTGTTGGCAGAGATACATTGAGGTCTATGTGTCACCCACATAGGGTCAAGGGCGCTTGCCGGGAAGGCATTCCGGCAGGGTTTCTTCTCGCCCACAGCCCTCCAGGATGCAGCTGCACTAGTAACCAAGTGTGAAGCGTGTCAGTTCCATCCGAAGAAGCTTCATCAACCAGCTCAAGCGCTTCAAACAATCCCTCTCTCCTGGCCATTTTCGGTCTGGGGGATCGACATACTGGTCCCTTTCCCCGTGCTGTCGGGGGCTTTGAGTACTTGTACGTCGCAATCGACAATTTCACAAAGTGGCCCGAAGTGGAGGCAGTGAGGAAGGTGACAGCACAGTCGGCCGTCATGTTCTTCAAGGGGATAGTCTGCTGTTTCGGTGTGCCAAACAGGGTCATCACCGACAACGGCACACAGTTCACAAGCCGCACCTTCATGTAGTACATCCAGGACCTCAGCAGCAAGGTCTGTTTCGCTTCTGTGGCACACCCACGGAGCAACGGCCAGGCAGAGAGGGCAAATGCTGAAGTACTACGAGGCCTGAGGACAAAGACTTTTGACAGGCTGCACAAGTGCGGCAGGCGCTGGATTGATGAGTTGACGGCGGTTCTTTGGTCGATCAGAACGACGCCAAATCGAGCCACCGGCCAGTCACCCTTTGCCCTGGTATACGGGCAAGAAGTAGTTCTCCCCACGGAACTCACATACGGGACACCTCAAGTGCTCGCTTATGACGAGCTTGAGCAAGAGCAGTTGCAACAAGATGACGCGACACTCCTTGAGGAAGATCATCTTCGGGCGGGTGTGCGAGTTGCACGCTACCTGCAAGCCTTGCGCCGATACCATAGCCGCAAGTCTTGAGGAAGTTGACCTTGTTCTTCGGCACGTTCAGTCGGCCAAGAATTCCAACAAGTTGGCGCCAAAGTGGGAAGGCCCTTATCGGGTAGTACGAGTCACCAGGCCTGGCGCAGTCCGCCGGGAGACCGAAGATGGTATTCCAGTGAGAAACTCCTAGAACATCGAACATCTTCGTAAGTTTTATAGAATTAGTGGTGACGTGCGGTTTCCAGGCCACCTCAGCAAGCACCTGCGTGGTGATGTGCGGTTTCCAGGCCACCTCAGCAAGCACCTGCGCGGTGGCATGCAGATCTTCAAGACAACTCTGCCATGCATCAACTCAGTAGCCAGCCAGCCATCGTGGCACTTCACGCCCCATCAGCTCGGACGCGCGTCGAGGCCAGGCGAGGTGGCGACAGCTGGGACGAGCTTCCTCGCCGTCCCCAATAAAGCGAGAAGGGCAGGTCGGCAGCGCATTCAATGCGTTTGTCCGGCGTCGCCAGGAGATAGACCCAACTACTATACAGCTTTCCACCTCCTGTATGCCACTGTGGCAGCCCTTTGACTATAAAAGGAGGCCCGCGGTATACCGGGAAAGGATTCGTACTTTTTGGACCCGGCACACTTTGTAGGTAGTCCAACAACACCAGATAAATAGAAACTAGCAGGAGTAGGGTATTACGCATCACTTGCGGCCCGAACCTGGATAATCCCCCTGTGTTGATCTCCCAATCCCGCTCTTTCCACAGCCCCGCGCCCGCCAACCGTCGCAAAAGTGATTCCCCGTGATCCCATAGGTGTCGTTTCCCCCGACATCTGATTTTCATATTTAATTGTTATAACTATATAATCAATGACCAGACTACTCAAAAGAGGATATAATACCTAAAATTAGTGGCAAGTAGGATTCAATCTTACATGGCATGTGATTATATGAGGCATGGGTCACTTGTAGTTAAATAATATGATACCGCTCCATAGCATGTGTCAAACGAGGAAGGTTAAAGTGAATATAGTTCGTGAATCAGCATTGAAATTTCACAAGCAAATAAATAAGGTAGTCAAAGATACTAATTTATAGTACTAAGCATTGGGGAGCGAGGACCATATTGTACTTCCTATTTTTTTCAGCCATTGGTGTTAAAAAGGTTAATCTAAGGCGCATATAATTTATTGTTTTGACTATCTAACAAGGGCATAACATTATTGGGGTGTAGGCCTTAATGCGGCTGGTGGGTGAGGTGTGAGCAAAAATATTTATGCCATTGGTCCCAACTAGTTACTTATAGAATTAATGAATATTTTTTTTGAATTATACATGTACTATCTTTAATTTTGTGGTGGATGAGGTCGACAATAACTGGAGAAATGAAGATGCATCCAAGTTGGTTGAATTATAGATCCCATATTTGGTTTTTAACCATGGAACCAATGGATATGAGAAAAATCAATACACCTACAAGATGTCCATTCTATGTACGCTTCCAACCACTCACATTGATCACCGTACATGCACCTTTATCTTCATCAAAAATTAATAAGTCTAACTAGCCACACCAAAAATTACCAATAACTAATCTACTTAAATATCCACCACGTGAAATAAACTTGCATGTCCATGCACAGTTTGATGGTCCTAAATGGCAACACATATCACCATGGAAAAATTTAGTGGCATTTTATTTATTCTAAATAGATAATAAATGATTAGAACAATTAGAACATGATATAATAGCCTGGGGTAATGCAACCTAGGCATCATGTTGACGTGGAATCTCATTTAAAGAAGAGCAGGTCATTTGAAGTGTCATAATATGATACCATTCCGTAGTATGTGGAACCAGAAAAGTAAAACTGAAATATACCATGTCCCCAAATTAGCATTGAAATTTTACAAATGAATAAATAATGTTATCGAAGATACAAACCTATAACACCAACCCCTGGGTATCGAAGATTATATAATAATCCCCCTTTTCCTTGCCTTAGGCACTTTAAAATATCAACAGGTCACACGAACAATTTGCAGCTTCAACATTCTAACGACCAAGCACTGCGATTGTGCTGCGCGCATGAATTGAACTGCTGGGTGAAGTGCTGACATGCACGGTTATGTGATTGGTTCCTATTACTGATATGTAGAATAATGTAGTAAGTGTGATGTTTTTGCTTATGCGTGTATTACATTTAATTGGGTGGTGGATGACATCAGTGTTGATTGGATAAATATATATACATAACCGTTGGTGTCATCCATAATTTTCAAGCATTCAATTGATGGACGTGTGCAGATTCGAGAGACCTATCTGATGGCCACTCCATCTATTACACCAGACCATTTACAGCAACCATACTATACATTCATCCTTTAAAAAATTGATGAGGCATACCCAATATTACAGCTTACGAATCGTCTAAATTTAGCCTCCACATGAGACAAACCCGAATGACCATGTGAAGATTCATGGGCCTAAATGGCAAAACATGTCACAATGAACATTTTTATTTGCATATCTATTTACTATGACTATATAATAAATGATCATATTACTGACAAAATGATACCATAGCTAAAATGAGTGCCATCAAGGCTTCAATCTTAGGTGGCTTGTCATTAAACAAAGCATGGGTCATTTTCACTACAATAATATGATACCGATCCATAGCATGTGTAACGGGGAAGGTAAAAGTAAATTATATCATTTCCATGAATTAGCATTAAATTTATAAAAACAAATGAATAATGTATTCAAAGATACTAACCTATAGGCAGGGCCGGCCCTAACATTTCGGAGGCCCTAGTGCAAGTTAGGTTTAGTGGGCCTGACGGACACGCGGGTCTTCACAAGCACTGCCTCACGCTGCCAGCGCAAGTTCAAAAAAGTGTAGATATTACTTGTTTTTCTTGATAATATGGTAATGTCAAAAATAACAATCCTTCTATGCAAGTAGCTAAGAGAAATCCCACAACATAATAACAAAGTAGTATCTAATCATCATATGCTGATTTGATGATATTTGATCAACATTAATATGAGGCAACCACTTGTGCAACAATTTCATGCAAGTAATCTTTCACAAAATTTGCAATCAACAAGGAAAGATGGGCAATCCAGAGGAGAAACAACTAACCTGTGTACGTGGGCTGCTGTCAACGCCTCACCGGCCAATCATCGAATGTGCTGCTTCATCAGTCTCCTTAGACAAGACACAATGGGTAGTAACATAGACTAGTAACATGCCCATGTTACTACCTTTATAGTGGGGAGTAACATATGTGTGATAACATGCAACACTTCATTTATTATTCTATAGACACATCTCGCCTTGACATGTGTGATATTACTCATACTACTAGTAACTAGTTATGTTAGTACAAATTTCCCCTATTTCTTCATTTATTGTTTGCCACATCATTTACTTTGTTTAGATATGTGTGATGTTACTATCTATATTACTCTCACTGTGGGTAGTCTTAGGATACTTTTAAGATGGAAGAACAAAAGTTGGGGTCCTGCTTGGATAATGAAGAGGTTAAAGTAGTGATACATAGAAATTTTTGGTTCAAGTAGCATCGGTTTGGGAGCCCAGCCTCTTGGGAAATTGGTTCAATTAATTAGCAAATAAAGGAGACGAGAAGACTGTTTGATGAACAAGAGACATCAGTGCTATCTCGGAAATAACTTTTTTGAATAGAGTACCTAACAATTAGGTTAGGTAATGGCTGTTCAGCTGTTCTCACTTTCGTGTGTGACTGGTTCCTCACTGCGTAATAGGTTGAGCCTACCGCTACTATTTCATCAGTTTACTTTTTCTTCTACTCATACGTGTATACATAAATTATGGGCCCCTGCTTGGCCTGCGCCATAGGCGGCTGCACTGCCATGGCCAAGGGCCGACCCTGCCTATAGGAGTAAGTATTGGGGAGCGCTCATCATATTTTACATTCCATTTTGTCATGCCGTCCCCAATGATGTACATCAAAGGCGGACACAATTTTTCGTTTCGTCTATTTGATAAGCGCACAACATGATTAGGGTGTGGGCATGAATGCGGCTGGTGGGTGATGTGTGGGCAAACATAGTTATCCCATTGGTCCCAACTAATTAGTCATACCTTTATGGAATCAATGATTTTTGGCTTCTACATGTATTATTTTTAATTTTCTGGTGGATGAGGTCTGTGATTACTAGTGAAATAAAGATGTATGCAAGTTGTTTGACTTACGATCCCATATTTGGTTTTAAACCATGCAATCTATGGATGTAACAAAAATTCGATAGACCGACAGGATCTTCATTGCATGTATGACACCAACCAGTCACATTAATGATCCTACATGTAACATTTTGCTTAATCAATCATTCAAAATTCTAGCTAGCAACACCCATCATTACCAAAAATTAATCTACTTAAATATTCAGCAAATGAAATAAACTACCATAACCATGCATAGATTGATGGGCCTGAATGGCAACACATATCACCATGGAAATTGTTAGTTCAATTTTATAAGCTTTCTCATTCACCCGCCAGAGTTGATCACTCTGCTCCCAAGTGAGAGCTTGTGGGATGTAAGGATCATGGTCAGACGAACGGTCGTCCCTGTGAGGGTCGTTGTAATTCCCGTGCGAAGTTCCCACGTACCCGTCACAGGTACCAGAATAACCCGGAGGGCCTCGCAGCTCTGTGCCGGCCATGAGAACTTCGGTGGTTGACTCCACAATCTCGAACTCGGACTCGCTAACGGAGTCCTCGTGGAGCTCAGCGAAGAGGTCTATGGCGGGCTTGTCGGGATCAAAAGCCGCCACATGCTCCTCCACGGCTAGGACAGCCACCGTGTGCTGGATCCAGCGCTGGAGCCACAAGCTCCCGGAGCGTTTGCCACAATGTCCAATGGGAAGGACCGACGACACTCGGTATGGAACTGATGGTTGTCGAAGAAGAACTCCGAATGAAGATGCGCGGAAGTGCGTCGCGCCACGGATGGGCAGCGACTCCACATCCAGCGGGGCCTACGGGAGCCACGCTGAGTCATCGGTGATGAAGCCGAGAGCTCCGAAATGGATTTCGCCCCCGACTAACATTGTGATGATAGAATTCCACTTGAATTGTGAAAATTCGCTTGATGCTCTGCCCCATGGTTGTTGTGATGACCCACAAGTATATGGGGTCAATAGTAGTCCTTTCGATAAGTAAGAGTGTCAAACCCAACGAGGAGCAGAAGGAAATGACAAGGGTTTTTTAGTAAGGTAGTTTCTGCAAGCACTGAAATAATCCGTAACAGAAAGTTGGATAGCAAAATAATTTGTATCGAGTAACAAGTAACAAGTGTAAATAAAGTGCAGCAAGATAGCCCAATGTTTTTGTGTGCAAAGGACAGGCCGGAACAAGTACTTATAATGATGCAAACTTTCTTGAGGACGCACAGGAATTTCTTAAGATTCCCAAAGTGGATTAATTCAACGTTGCTTTCCATCCTCTCTAGACTTGCTGGCATATTTTACAACATAAGATGGAGTTTTATATAAGTAGGCACACAACACACACAAGGGTCGCACACGGTTCTAAAAAAATTAACACACACACACACACATCCCTACATTTTACCCTAGAAAAGAACATATATATTTAGAAAAATAATGTATTTTTTATCAAATTTATGTAGCAGTGGCGAAACAAGGGAAATATTTTCATGCAACTTTTAAGAAGTGGTTGAATCTTTTTTTTGTGAAGTTCATGCATTTTTTCTAAAAAAGTGTTTGCATTTTTTTTATAAAATTTGTGCATTTTTATATTGAAAATTCATCAATACTTTTAAAAATACATGAATGTATTGAAATACACGGATATTCTTATAATAGTAACACTACTTTACAAACATTAGTATTTCTATAAATGCGTGCACAATTCTTAAAATCGAGCGGAAGTGTGGGGCACACAGACGGTTCTAACAAAATCCACAGACACACATGTATATATATGTATGTAAATGCTAAACTAAGCGTGAGTGTAGAATATCTTATTCTACACCCCAGTAATGGTACATACAAAATATGGTAACACATTACGTAAAATATAGTAATTTCTGTAATAATTTAGTAAATTACAAACTTGCATAGTAAAAAAAATATTTTCGAAATTACTACATTTTATATACCATTTTACTAGATTTTGTACATGCCGATATATATAGGGTAACGCTATTCTAAGCGTGAGTGTAGAATAGCTTATTCTACACTCAGTAATGGTACATACAAAATATAGTAACACACTATTTAAAATATAGTAATTTTTTGTAAAAATATAGTAAATTACAAACTTAGGTAATAAAAAAAATAAATTTCCAAATTACTACATTTTATACATCCTTCTAATAGATTTTGTATATAGCTTTATTAGAATAAGGTATTCTACACTCATGCTTACAAACTTAGGCTGCGTTATTGTGAGCGTGCGCGCATTATTGCTTAGCCTGCACTCCGGCCGCTCCTAATCAGGTGCGCGGGTCGCGAGGAGAAGCCTCTCTCCGGTGCAAGAATGTTTGAGGTAACGGCATGTGGAAAAGAAAGTAACATATTCAATTCTGTTACCATGTGTTGCTCCGCTGCATGCTGAATTTGGGTCACTATTCATTGCCAGTAATATACTCCATCCGTCCGGAAATACTTTTCCTAGAAATGGTTGTATCTAGACTTATTTTAGTTATAGATACATCCATTTTCAACCATTTCTAAGACAAGTATTTCCGGACGGAGGGAGTATTAAGTATAGATGGTAATAGACCTAGTTTTTTACCGGGATGAGAGATATGTATGGCTTCATCCCTAAACATAGTAAAACTTTCCCGAGACGTGTAGTAATGCATTCCTACATGCTCACAAATTGGCAGTAAGAAAAAAAAGAGTGGATGGTAATGCAAAAAAAATTACTAACGAAAGAGTTAAAAGATGCTTTGATTCAGGCTGATATATGCCGTAATGCATTACTACAATTGCGGGGACATGGGTAGAAAATGTAATTGTGATGGTAATCCATTACGACTTCATAAGGGCCATTTACTACTACCATAATGCTGATAGTAACATCTTTACTAGATCCTATAGGCCCGGTTACTGATGCTAGGAACTGACAGTTGGGCTGGGCACTTTTACGATGTTACGATGGACAATTACTATGAAGTGACATGTACGCGTGTGAGGGATGGCTCCGTTAATTAGCGCCTGGTAACCTGTTACTATTATTCTTTTTTCTCGAAGGAAGCAGGCAACGCAGAGCAGTTTTGGTAGTAAGACTTTACGTTCCATTTTCCACACGTCGTGCGCGCCCTTCGGCCCGGTTAACTTGGGCTACTTAACGCGTACTAGCCGGCTGGCTTGAAGTGGCCGGAGCATAGGATAGGACAGCATGCGCGCAGGCATAGTTTAGCAAGTATATATATATATAGACACACAGACTAGCAAAAGGGCCCGTGCGTTGCAACGAAGAAAAAAATTCATAATTTCCAATGGTCATGATCACATTTTGCTGCATCACCGAGATACAATATCTCTGTCAATTTCGCGAAATCATGAACATTTTGAAGTTTATGAACAATTTGTTAAACTCATGCACATATTTGAAATCGCAAACAACATACTATTCAAATTTCTGAACATTTTCTACAATCAAGAACATTTTTTAATTTATGAACGTTTTTTAAAAATTATGAATTTTTAAGCAATTTTCCTGAACTGGCAAACATTCTATAATCGATGAACTTTTTTTAGAAATTGGGTGGAATAGTTATTAATTTGGCGAACATTTTTTGATTTAACGAACATTTTTGGAAATGCCCGTGCGTTGCAACGGGAAAAAAAACTATCAAGTTATACATGTGTGGTAGATATAAAAAGTATGAATCAAATTCACAAAGTATATACAAATGATGTCATGATGAGATAAGACACTTTTAAAATGTAATTTAAAAAACGAACAATATGATGCTCATCAAGACTTGATTGTTTAAGGCGTCAGAACAAAATATTTTGTGGCTGAGCAAACTGCATTGATCGACCCTGTCTGAGCTATACTGATAAATAAAGTGTCTCGCCTTGCTTAGCGTAGAGGTGTTTACTATAACCACTATTGTGATACGAGAATAAGCATAACTGTGTATGGAAGCAAAATAAACATTTAGTCATTCTAATATAGCTTACAAAAACTAACCCTTAGAAAGTTATGTCAATTTTGTTGGGTTCAGCATTGTACAAAACACCGAAACACTTTTTTACCCGACGCGAAGGACTAAATAAAATCATAAAACAAGCTCTATAAATATCCTAATAAAACCTTTATGGAGGCTACAATTAGTTTTGTTCATTATTTATGGATGTGTTTTAATTTTTGTGAACATTTTCTTAAAGCTGATGGACATGTTTTTTAAATTCCTGAATATGCTTTGAATATTGGATCATTTTAAAAAATCATGAACATTTTATGATTTTTCGAATATTTTCTAAATTCACAAACAGTTTACCATTTTCCTACTTTTTTGAAAAACTCGAAACTGTTTGATATTTTGGAAATCTGAAAGTAATTTTGAGATAAAAAACCAAAACAGAAATAAAAAGTAAAAAAATAGAAAAGTAGAGGGCGCCATGAATCCAAAATTAATTTTTAGAGAAAAAAACCAAAACAGAAATAAAAGAAGAAATACAAAACAGGGGACGCCACGACCCGCACATGGGCTGGCCCATTACTGCGCTTAAGATAGGTAAAAAGAAAGAGAAAAAGCATCGATGACGAGGGATCGAGCCCTGGTCTCAGCCATCACACTACTCATCCCTTGCTGTTTGTTGTACCGTATCAATTGTTAATAACACAACCCGGGAGCAATATTTGAAATTAAAAACGAATCGTTTTTGCCACTTATGGATGGCATTGGTGAGTAATTATTGCCAACTTCGATGGTAGTTTTTATGACATACCGGCAGAAACCAAATTCTCTTTATTATTAGGTAAAGATTTGCGGTACCAACAAGATGAAAAGGCACCAAATAATTGAATTTAAGATACAATGTTATTAATTCAATACAGATATTATTGATTGGAAGCAAGATATGTGATATGCATATTTGCGGAAGAGTCACCCCTGCGGCGTGGGCACGAGCACGAGCGGTGCCTTCCGGCGGAAAATGAGGGCGCCGGCCTCTTCCATGCTCACACTCTCGGGAGTCATCCCTTCTGGGAGCACCCAGTCGAAGCAGTATAGCAGGTTAGCGAGAGTGAACTCCACGTTCATGACCCCCATGGCTAGGCCAGGACATATCCTCCGTCCGGCACCAAAAGGTAGGAGCTGGAAGTGGGCGCCGTTGAAGTCGATGTCACTGCCATGGAACCTGTCAGGATTGAACTCCTCCGAGTCGGAGCCCCAGCTCACAGGGTCCCGGCCGATGGCCCATGCGTTGACGAGGATCCGCGTGTTTGCGGGCACGTCGAAGCCGCCGATCTGAACGGGCTGCATGGTCTCCCTCGGCACAAGCAGGGTGGCCGGCGGGTGCAGCCGCAGAGTCTCCTTGACCACCATCTTGAGGTAGGTGAGGTTGGGGACGTGGTCTTCTTGCACCCTCCCTAAATGGTTGTGGCCCACTATTGCTCTGATCTCGTCTTGCACCTTGCTGAGTACGCGCGGCTTCCGTATCAGCTCCGACATTGCCCACAGCATTGTCACGGAGCTCGTGTCAATGGCGCCAATAAACGTGTCCTGCACGCAACGCATGTAGTACCACAATTAGAAGCCAAGAATCAATGTACCAGATATAGATCCAACTGAATTAGAATTACGTTGGTACCAGGATGATGGCCTTGACGTGATCCTTTGTGAAGCGCAGTGTGCCATGCTGGTCCTTCCAAAGGCCGATGAGGACATCCACGAGGTCGCC
>NC_041391.1:2388832-2389302 GCF_002162155.2 Triticum dicoccoides | reverse complement strand
CCGTTGTCCGGCTTGGGGCGCGCCGGGTCTAGGTGCTGCTCAATGATAACTTCGAAGAAGGCGTCCAGCTCCTTGAAGACCCTCTCGCGACGTCCCAAGAGGCCTGTTAGGCGGTCCACCAGATTGCCGCCGGCGCCGGGGAAGAAGTCCTCGGCGGAGAAGCTGGCCATCATCTCCATGGCCTCGTCCAGCACCTCCTGGAAGCGCCCCTTGTGCGGGAACTGGTTAGCCCCGTAGACGTTGCCGAACGCCACCGTGCCGATGATGCCGTCCGTAAGGCCAAAGATGTGCTCGTTCAAGGCCACCGGCTTCCCGCCCAGCCGGCTCAGGTTGCTCACAAGTTTGGCAACCTGCTGCTCCCGTGCGTACGCGGCAGCCCTCACGCGGCGCATGCTCAGGAGCTCCACAACGAACAGCTTCCGCATCTCGCGCCAGTACTCGCCATAGGGCGCGAACCCCAAGTTCTTGAG
>NC_041391.1:2386241-2388736 GCF_002162155.2 Triticum dicoccoides | reverse complement strand
TCGTAGCTCAGCCGCTTGGGTCCCGGGGACGCCGGCCGGCTGCAGCACTCCACGTCGTGCGTCTTCATCACCATCTTGGCAGACTCCGCTGAAGACACCACCACCGTCCTCACGCTGCCCAGCCACAGCAGCATCACCGGCCCGTGCCGCTGAGCAAGCTCCCGCAGGCTCCGGTGCGGAAGCCCGCCCACCTGGTGCAGGTTGCCCAGGACCGGCAACATCGCCGGGCCCGGTGGAAGCTTGAGCCCTTTCTTGAACTTGGACGAGCCCCTCGCAATCACAACAAGGAAAACCACGGGAAGAAGGAGGGCAAGGAGGAGCTGCCATTGCCATTCTTGGCCAAGGGCGAGGAGAAGCATCGCCATCTCCTTCTCCTTGCTGGGCTACACTACTTTTTGTCTCCTGGTGCTTCTACAATACCAATGGCTGGGCCGCTTTTTATAGCCATCCAGGAGCCATGTTAGCATAATCCAAACAAGTATGAGTTTTGCTACAAGTATGTTAGTCCCTCCGTCTAGGTGTGTAAGTCATCTTACATTGTGCATCGCGATCAAGGCGGAGAGGAAAACAAGAAAACACTTAATGTCTTTTTGCTAATTAATAGCATTGCATGCAATGAACTAACCACTGCAAGCATTGAATATATTGATGAATATGCGAAAGGAACACATATTGATTAATATACAGATGGTAAGTCAACTCGTTAACTGTACATGACTGATTTTTGCTATTATATTTCTTGGAACTGTTTGGCAAATCTGATCCCACACTACTAATAAAAGGAAATATAGTCTACATGAAAACATCTCTCTGTGGACACCGCAAAAGGAAATATTTCACTCCTTTGATATATTTATAAACTGAGTCTCCTAGAGCCCAAACTTGTTCTACGTAAAAATAATCATCTTATATACGAGCCTCCGCGTTAATCCAACAAAAACTAACTAACTAACCGTCGGATCTGTAATTCAGAAATCTTTAGCCCATTGGATGTAGGTAATACACAAACAGAGACCCGGACGACCACGTCTCAGTTTTGTAGAAAAAAATAGTCCCAGCTTAAAGAGAAAGAGCGCCCAACTCCCATGCTCCCACGTCTAAGTTTTAATTAAATAGGAAGAATATGCCAAACAAGGACATGTACAAATACGAAGACACCAGGCACGTAAAAAAACTCCTCCAGCCCGACGTTAAAAGAGACCTCAAGCCTCACGGTTAATTAGGAAAGTCTAGGCCTGATGTTTAAAAGGAAATGGGTAGATCTATTAGTGGATGTTGCCTAAATAAAGAAACATCACGTACTGCCAAATAGTCTCCAACGCCCACATCTATGTTCTACAGAAAGAAAATGAGTGTTTCTCCAAAATAAAATTGTGGCTTTTTCCCACACGTAGGAAATTTAGTCCCCCAGCTAAAAATAATAAAATAAAGATTCTACAACACGCACGTCTAAGTTCTGTGAAAATAAAAACAATGTGCCAAACAAATACGCATACAAATATGAAGATCTGAGGCACATGAATAAAAAGGCCTCTCAATAAAAAGAGTCAACATCCTCAATTCCGAGAAAATTCATGCACGTACCAAAAAGATGGACCCCAAGCCTCATGGTCAAAAGAGAGAGTTTATGCCTGATTTTGGAAAAATAAGGTAGCGTTAGGATATGTTGTGGGCACCATAGAAGTATACTTAGAGCCATACTCAGGGATCATATGTTTGCCAGTCTGTGGCGCAACCGACATTGACGACAAAGTTTGAGTCCTTGGGCAGTAACTTCCATATCCTCGACAGTTGATCCCCTAATCTCTACTTCCGCTTGGTCTCTCTGCCACTACTAGGAAAAATCTTATACACAGAACTTTAGCAGTAGTGCTTGTTAAAAAGGGGCGCTAGTGCTAAATAGCAGTAGCGTGTGCTGGATAAGGTCGCTAGAGATACAGATTTAGTAGTAACGCGCCTAGCTATAAACGCGCTGCAACTAAAATTCTCATGACTAAGCCGATAAGCTACACATAGTAGTAGCGTTCTTGCTTAAATCGCGCTACCGCTATGTCTATTGTAGTAGCGCGTTTACGTAGAAATGCGCTGCTGCTAACGAAAAGAAAATAAATCAAACAATAATTAAAAAAGTAAATGAAAATGAAAGAAATAGAAAGAGGAAAATGGAAAAATAAAACGTAAAGAAAAATAGATGATGAAGGGGAAAAAAAGAGACAGACTTAGCGGTAGCGCTTTTTGCGGAACACGCTATAGCAAACTTAGCTATCGCGTGTTTCTAGTAACGCGCTACCGTTATGTTCCACTTAAACAGCTACGGTTTCCCTCCCCCCACCCGGCCACCACTTCTCCCCCAAATCCCTCGCCCCACTTCGCCGCCGTCTCCCTGATTCGCTGTCGCCCCACTTCGCCGCCGTCTCCTGCCGGCGTGGACGCCGCCGCCCGGCAACCTCATCCTCACCGCCGCGGCCCGAGGCCGCCCTCAGCCTCATCGCCGC
>NC_041391.1:2385634-2385923 GCF_002162155.2 Triticum dicoccoides | reverse complement strand
GCCCCTGCCTCCGTCGTCGAGCACCTCCCCGCCACCGTCTCTCCCCTCTCTGTAAGCCCCCACCACTCCTCTCTCTCTGCATTTTAGAGCAAAAATTAGTAGAGCAAAAGTTAGTTTATAGAAAAAATAGTTTAGAGCAAAAAATGTTAAGTAGTAGATGTTAGAGCAAAAATTAGTTTAGAGCAAAAATATTAGTTTAGAGCAAAAACTTTATTAGGGCAGTAGGGTTTTGCTAGGTTAATTAGGTTAGTAGTGCTGCTAGAAGTAGTGGTACAGTAGGTTAATTAGG
>NC_041391.1:2370666-2384591 GCF_002162155.2 Triticum dicoccoides | reverse complement strand
CCGGTGTAGAACCGAAAGCAAAGAGGCAACGGCTTCCTAACAAGCTTAGGACTACTAAACTGGTGGTCACGGATGTGCACGACATCAATTTTGAGCCAAAAGCGCCCCAACAAGCGCGCGCGTGCTACGGCATTCAAATAGGCTGCATCGTACGGACAACCGCCACCATCAACGATGAGAAACTACAAAAGATAGATAATATGAGGGCCTCCCTCCTAAAGAAGTTTCACCAGATATTCTTCTTCCCAAGCCGGAATGAAAAGGATTATAAAGATCCAGATAAGGACCCGGCAATGAAGAAGATAAACAAACACACCATGACCAAGTTTAGCGACGCGTTGGTTGCCTGGAAAACAAGGGTGAAAGCAAGGATCATCGAGAAGAAGGAACCCTACTCCGAGATTGTAAAGGATAATCCGAGAATCACGGAAGATCAGTTTGAAATATTCAATGCGGCTTGCGAGGCCGAAGCTGCCAAAAAAAAGTCGAAGTACATGAAGGGGCTTCAAGAGAGGAACATTGGGAGCCACCACCTCGGAAGTCGTGGTTACGGCGGGAAGAGGTCCAAATGGGCCAAGGAGGACGCGGAAGCCGCGAGTCTGGGCATCCCAGACCCCTTGGCGGAGTTCACCGTCCCGCAGGAGCATGACGTCCTCACGGCCCGGCACTGTTGGGACCCAGTGAAGAAGGTTTTCAAGACGAACGCGGTCACGGCGGAGTTCATTAGACTGCTGGTTAGTTTCTGATCAATTCGACTGCATGTTAGTCATATTTATAAACGATCCTTGTCTCTTTTGTAGAGAGAGCAGCACAGGATTGCGGCCGAAAGCGACTCGCCATCTGAGGCGTTGGCGAGGCCCATGTGGGACACTCCATTCAACCGGGCGTTGAACATATTGAAACGAGTCCCGGTGGAGACTCGACCGTCGTAATGACGCGTGCACGGTGTCGGAGACGGCGCCACATGGAAGAAGTACTACCGTGAGACCACGGAGGAGAGAAAGGAAAGACGGAGGTTAACTGAAGAATATCGACAAGAAGGTTGAGATTGCGGTTGAGAAGAAATCAACTCAGACAGAGGCAACAGCAGTAGCTGCCACAAAACAGATGGTTGTAGATATGTCTACTTCCTTGGTTCCGGCCGTTTTCAATTGGACCAGGCAAAATCCAGGAAAAAATGCAGCGGACTTTCCCCTTGCTGACTTCTTGGCAAGCAGCTCGACTAGCGTTGCACCAGCTCCTGCTCCCGCACCGGCTCCCGCACCTTCTCCCGCACCGGCTCCGGCACCGGACGTGCTCAGCGGTGCTTCGTCTTAGGCTGAGCTTGACACCCTCACGGTATCTGTCACACTGGCCCCCTTCAATAAATGTACAATCTCCCATTTTCGTTGCCTTTTAGATGTCTCAGGTCGCAGACTTTTCTTTGCAGGCCGACGAAAACCCATGCACCATATTGTACACCATCGGCGAACAGAAGGTGGACGTGGGGAAGGCGATGATAATGAAGCCGAAGGAACCATTGTTTCGCGGCCGACCGATCCCCCCAAACGTCTTCAAGGTTTCCGTGGCCAGTGTCAAACCGGGCCACGAGAATTTGCCTCCTCTAGAACTAGTGGGGGATGACGACGAGAACCCGCTGCGGCTTGGTGATTGTTGCAATAATGGTGGGTCATGTTGTGGCCAAAGAGTCTGCTTCGTCTGGAGGCGGCCGGGAGCACACCCATGAGCACGCAGCCTCAGCAAGGTATGAACATCAACACCCCACCCAACCAATTTAGCGCCGGGTGCCGGATTGCGTGATAGCGGATGGGGTAAGGAAGAGGCTCCATTAGTCGCTGATGACGTCGCCATGGATGAGGATGAGGATGACGATGGCACTCAGCAGTATGTCTATACTGGCGCCTACTTAGGGTTTGAGCGTCATGAGTCGGTGCCTGAATTGCCGTCTCCGGAGGTTGAACGTATTATGGACGACCTTCTGGTAGTAAAGAAGTCTAGGAAGAGATCGAGGAAAGGCAAAAAAGCTGATTCTATGATCCAGCCGCCTCAGCAGCCTCGGGTTCAAGACCGTATAGATATCCCCTGTGCGGATAAATGGCATATCCCCGGTCAACCAATCCTACCTGCAGCAGGGATAGGGGCCAGATTCGGCGATCTAAGGAGACTTCATGACGATGTGCTGCGGATAGAGAAAGGCCTCATCGCCTCGAAAGATCCAGGATACCCACTCTACGTGGTTAACGTTCCGCGGCAATTGTCATACGTTGACTTCTTCCCCGCGGATAAGTTCTTCCTTCGATTCGATTACATATTCGACATGTTTCATGTGAAGAAGCTGGATTTTACATTTGTCCGCCTTTATGCCTTGCACATGAACTACATCATCGGGGTTGAGCAGATACCTCATAGCTGTGTCACTGACCCGTACTTCCTGCACAAGAGCTTCTTGGGAGTCTGCGCAAAGCACCGTGAATACGCGAGGGACTACATCGCCAATTTCATGGTCGCCAATAAGGACAAGGAGGTGATTCTCGTGCCTTATAATCCCCTATAAGTCATCCACGCAGATATCCTTCCTTCGATTTCAATCATTCATGTGCACAGTGGAGGCTAATTAATTTCAGGTGTACTTATTTTGCGCAGCGGCAGGCGCACCGTCCTCATCATCCTCTACCCCCGATACTCCCACGCTCTTTACTTGGACTCGTCGAAGAACATTAACAAAAAGGATTACACCCACATCAAGGATGTTCTCGACAGTGCTATGTATTACTACGAAGCACGGGGTGGAGAGGTCAAGGTCAAGAAGAGAAGGGACGGCAGGCTCGCCTTCGGCCATAAGACCGACTTCTGCTGCATCCAGCAACCGAGTTATTCTCTTAATGATGGATTCTATGTCCTACACCACATGCTGGATTACAGACGGGATCACCAGAACCTTCGCATGTCACCTACATCCGGCGATGCCCATATTCTGCAATGGGCAAAGAACGTAGGAGATATCGAGGATCATCGACTTCGTGCTGAGTTCTATCACATCCAACACGAACTTTCCCAAATCATCATGAAGGAGGTTGTCGGAAAAACTGGGATGTTCTACGAAGAAGCACAAATGTCGCGGGAAGACGTCCGAACAAGGGTAGCCTCTCAGCGTCTCGACCTGAAGCCTTTCACTAGGCTCGGGGACTATCTCCCTAACTTGGATGGATGGCACGACATGTTGGAGTGATTGTCGATATATGACAATGCATGTGTCCATTTAGTCCATAATTTCTGTATGAAGAAACTTTGAGTTATGCATGACGAAACTTTATTTGTGATGTAATTAAACCGTCCTCCTCAACTAGCGACGATCACTCTAGTTAGGGAATTTTGGGTACGATCAACTTTGTTATTTATGCTTATGATATGTTGCTTCTATTTTTGCCAAGTCTGTCTCTTTATGTTGCTCAACTATATATGTTGCATATCATCGACTCATGTGACGATGCAGGTGCATAGATCATTGATGGCGAAGAAGTGCTACGCCAGGAGCATATATACGACGAGTGGCCGTAGTGTCAGGCCCAGGTGTACCAGTTTCCGGTTTCCGAGCGACATGCAGTATAGTTAGTTTAGGTTCACGCTAATGCGAGAGAGGGATACGAACTCATGTACTCCATAGTTCCGCTCTCACTCAAAGTGATAGCTCTTCTCACGTATATCATTGTTTAGATGGATGATGATGTAGTTGGAAGTAATCGAGACTTGTAACGCTATTTTCGAGATGATGACGAGAGACCACTTTCTGTTGGATGATGACATGATTTGATGAGACTAGTTGTATGTATATGCTATGATTACATTTGTATGTGTATGATATGCGAAAGATTATTGTATAAAGCCTATTCAAATACAAAACAAATAGTATGTAGAAAAAAACTAAACAAACTAGTAGTAGCGAGGCGAACAAAGTTAGCAGTAGCGCAGCCTTACCAGTAGCGGTTGCCTTTAAAAAGCGCTGCAGATATTATCAGCAGCGCTCTTCCTTAAAGCGTGCTGCTGCTATACATATATAGCAGTAGCGTGGGAGGACAGGTGCTATGGCTACACGTTAGCTATAGCGCCTTATTAGTAGCGCGACCTCCCGCGCTACTGATAGGCAAAATACCCGTGCTGCTGCTGGGGTTTTCCCTAGTAGTGTGATGCTATCTTTGACAAGATTTTCCCCCCAATCTCTACTTGATAAAAGTGGAGAAGAGCTTGCAGGTTAATGGAACGAAATTAACTGATTTTACGTTCCTCAGATTTATGGATCTTAGAAAATCGATGCTTCTTTGGTGACACAAGTATTTACCTGTTTCCACAAGGTCTCCAACACCTTAAGCATGATACCCACACTAGTAGAAAAGGGGGCAATGGCCCAGGCCTGGTCAGCCCATTAGTCTCGGTTCTGCCACGAACCGGGACCAATGGAGGTATTTGTCCCGATTCGTGATCCCAGGGGGCCGGCCGGGGCCTCGTGGGCATTGGTCCCGGTTCGTCTGGCCCTATTGGTCCCGGTTGGTGGGACGAACCGGGACCAATGGCCTCGCTCCTGGCCCACAACCATTGGTCCCGGTTGGTGGCTTGAACCGGGACCAAAGGCCCCCCTTTATTCCCGGTTCATGCCACCAACCGGGACCAATGAGGTGCCTATATATACCCCCTCGCGTAAGAGCAGAGCACACTGCTCTGTTTTTTCTAGCCGCCGAGGGGGAGACGGCTTGGTGGTGCTATAGCTCACCTCCTATGCACACAAGGTGTTCGATGGAATGCCCGAGCCACACTACTTAAGCTTTCTCCTCTCCAAACTCGACCTCCAATCTCCATTTTCCTCAATATTTGTCTAGGTTTAACGGTCCGTCACGCCCCGTCCCCGTCTTCACCGCCGTCGATCACCCGCGCCGATCTCACCGTTAGCACCACCGTGGTGAGCCTCTTGTTCTTATCTTCTTTCTGAAAGGAAAAATATTCTTACGTGTATGTTTAGACAGATACTTGTATTATTTTCTTACTTCTATTATTGCAACTTATATAGTGCGATGGTTTTGGTATCCGCCCCCGTCGGCCCTCGTCCTGTCTATGATTCGGATGTGGTATATATTATCTTTTCATAACTATTGGTTCATTTATTGTTTATGAAAATTATGCCGACCAACGTGACATAGATTTTATTTATCTAGGAGGTTGTTGAACCGGAAATTCCAACCGACCCTATTGTCAAGAGGTTAAATTTAGTTGAAGAAGAAAACAATTTCTTGAAGGAAAAAATAAAAAACTTGAGGAGGAGAAGATGATATTGGAGTTGCATGTTGCGGATGTCGTCGATGATCACAACATAAAGATGGATGCAATGCGCTTGAAGATTAGAAAGATTAGAAAATATGCCATTCATACCGAGGCTTGGTATCATTATGCTGTTGGATCAGTTGTTACCTTGGTTGCGATTATGATCGCATTTATTTTCGCATTGAAATGTTTTACATAGTTTCAATGTATGGTTTAATTAATTTAGATGCTCTACAGAGCTTTATGTTGTTAGATGAGAACTATGTATGTACTTTGGTTTTTATGTGATGATGAACTTCTATTAATTTGGTCACTTAATTATCTATTCATGATGTTCTGTAATGATTTTTGACACACTTAATTTTATATAATGCACGCAGATGAACCGGCAATGGATGTACAGTGACAGACACACCTCCGAGTACATTAAGGGCGTGCATGATTTTCTCGAAGTGGCTGAGGCAAACAAGCAGAATGGTTTTATGTGTTGTCCATGCCCTATATGTGGGAATACGAAGTCTTACTCTGACCGGAAAATCCTTCACACCCACCTACTTTACAAGGGTTTCATGCCACACTATAATGTTTGGACGAGGCACGGAGAAATAGGGGTTATGATGGAAGACGGCGAAGAAGAAGAGTACGATGACAACTATGTGCCCCCTGAATACGGTGATGCTACTGAACATCAAGAGGAACCAAACGATGTGCACGATGATGCTGCAACGGGCGAAGCTGCTGAAGATCAAGAGGAACCAGACGATGTGCCCGATGATGATGATCTCTGCCGGGTCATTGTCGATGCAAGGACGCAATGCGAAAGTCAAAAGGAGAAGCTGAAGTTCGATCGCATGTTAGAGGATCACAAAAAAGGGTTGTACCCCAATTGCGAAGATGGCAACACAAAGCTCGGTACCGTACTGGAATTGCTGCAGTGGAAGGCAGAGAATGCTGTGCCTGATAAAGGATTTGAGAAGCTACTGAAAATATTGTAGAAGACGCTTCCAAAGGATAACGAATTGCCCGACAGTACATACGCAGCAAAGAAGATCGTATGCCCTCTAGGATTGGAGGTGCAGAAGATACATGCATGCCCTAATGACTGCATCCTCTACCGCGGTGCATACAAGGATCTGAATGCATGCCCGGTATGCGGTGCATTGCGGTATAAGATCAGACGAGATGACCCTGGTGATGTTGACAGCGAGCCTCCCAGGAAGAGGGTTCCTGCGAAGGTGATGTGGTATGCTCCTATAATACCACGGTTGAAACGTCTGTTCAGAAACGGAGAGCATGCCAAGTTGATGCGATGGCACAGTGAGGACCGTAAGAAAGACGGGAAGTTGAGAGCACCCGCTGACGGGTCGCAGTGGAGAAAAATCAAGAGAAAGTACTGGGATGAGTTTGCAAAGGACCCAAGGAACGTATGGTTTGCTTTAAGCGCGGATGGCATTAATCCTTTTGGGGAGCAGAGCAGCAATCACAGCACCCGGCCCGTGACTCTATGTATGTATAACCTTCCTCCTTGGATATGCATGAAGCGGAAGTTCATTATGATGCCAGTTCTCATCTAAGGCCCTAAGCAACCCGGCAACGACATTGATGTGTACCTAAGGCCATTAGTTGAAGAACTTTTACAGCTGTGGAATGGAAACGGTGTACGTACGTGGGATGAGCACAAAAAGGAGGAATTTGACCTAAAGGCGTTGCTGTTCGTGACCATCAACGATTGGCCCACTCTCAGTAACCATTCGGGACAGACAAACAAGGGATACCACGCATGCATGCACTGTTTACTTGACACTGATAGTATATACCTGGGAAGCTGCAGGAAGAATGTGTACCTGGGCCATCGTCGATTTCTTCCGACCAACCATCAATGTAGAAAGAAAGGCAAGCATTCCAAAGGCGAGGCAGATCACCGGAAGAAGACCGCCATGTGTACCAGTGATCACGTACTTGCTATGGTTAATGATTTACATGTAATCTTTGGAAAGGGTCCCGGCGGACAAGCTGTTCCGAATGACGCTGAGAATCACGCACCCATGTGGAAGAAGAAATCTATATTTTGGGACCTACCCTACTGGAAAGACCTAGAGGTCCTCTCTTCGATCGACGTGATGCACATGTGCTACCTCTTGAGCACTGCGTTGGTTTTTCCCCGAAGAGGAAGGGATGATGCAGTAAAGTAGCGTAAGTATTTCCCTCAGTTTTTGAGAACCAAGGAATCAATCCAGTAGGAGACCACGCACAAGTCCCTCGTACCTACACAAAACGATAGCAACTCACAACCAACGCTTAGGGGTTGTCAATCCCTTCACAATCACTTACTAGAGTGAGATCTGATAGAGATAATAAATAATATTTTTGGTATTTTTGATATAGATAGATGCAAAGTAAAAAGTAAAAGGCAAAGTAAAACAGAGCAAGTAAATAAAGTGATATAGATCGATATGATGAGAATAGACCCGGGGGCCATAGGTTTCACTAGTGGCTTCTCTCAAGAGCATAAGTATTCTACGGTGGGTGAACAAATTACTGTTGAGCAATTGACAGAATTGAGCATAGTTATGAGTATACCTAGGCAATGATCATGTATATAGGCATCACGTCCAAAACAAGTAGATCGAAATGATTCTGCATCTATTACTATTACTCCACTCATCGACCGCTATCCAGCATGCATCAAGAGTATTAAGTAAAAATAGAGTAACACCATAAGCAAGATGACATGATGTAGAGGGATAAATTCATGCAATATGATAAAAACCCCATCTTGTTATCCTCGATGGCAACAATACAATACGTGCCTTGCAACTCTTTCTGTCATTGAGTAAGGACACCACAAGATTGAACCCAAAGCTAAGCACTTCTCCCATTGCAAGAACTACCAATCTAGTTGGCCAAACCAAAAAGATAATTCGAAGAGACCTGCAAAGATAACTCAATCATACATAAAAGAATTCAGAAAAGAATCAAATATTTTCCATAGATAATAGTAGATCATAAACCCACAATTCATCGGTCTCAACAAACACACCGCAAAAAAGATTACATCGAATAGATCTCCACAAGAGAGGGGGAGATCATTGTATTGAGATCCCAAAAAGAGAGAAGAAGCCATCTAGCTAATAACTATGGACCCGAAGGTCTGAAGTAAACTACTCACACTTCATCGGAGGGGCTATGATGATGTAGAAGCCCTCCGTGATGACGCCCCCCTCCGGCGGAGCTCCGGAACAGGCCCCAAGATGGGATCTCGTGGATACAGAAAGTTGCGGCGGTGGAATTAGGTTTTTGGCTCCTGTTCTGATTGTTCGGGGATACATAGGTATATATAGGAGGAAGGAGTATGTCGGTGGAGCTCCGAGGGGCCCACGAGGTAGGAGGGCGCGCCTAGGGGGGGCCACCCTCCACCCTCGTGACTGCCTCTGGCGCTGCTTGGAGTAGGGTCCAAGTTTCCTGGATCATGTTCGGTTGGAAAATCACGATCCCGAAGGTTTCATTCCATTTGGACTCCGTTTGATATTCTGTTTCTTCGAAATACTGAAAAAGGCAAAAAACAGCAATTCTGGGCTGGGCCTCCGGTTAATAGGTTAGTCCCAAAAGTAATATAAAAGTGGAAAATAAAGCCCAATATAGTCCAAAACAGTAGACAAAGTAGCATGGAGTAATAAAAAATTATAGATACGTTGGAGAGGTATCAAGCATCCCCAAGCTTAATTCCTGCTCGTCCTCGAGTAGGTAAATGATAAAAAAGAATTTTTGATGCGGAGTGATACTTTGGCATAATTTCAATGTAAATCCTCTTAGTTGTGATATGAATATTCAGATCCAAAAGATTCAAGACAAAAGTTCATATTGACACAAAAATAATAATACTTCAAGCATACTAATCAAAGCAATCATGTCTTCTCAAAATAAGATGGCAAAAGAAAGTTCATCCCTACAAAATCATATAGTTAGGCTATGCTTCATTTTCGTCACACAAAGATGTTCCCAACTTCTATACCCCCGATGACAAGCCAAGCAATTGTTTCATACTTAAATAATCTCAAACTTTTTCAACTTTCACGCAATACATGAGCGTGAGCCATGGATATAGCAATAAAATATGATGATGGGGATTGTGTGGAGAAGACAAAAAGGGAGAAAGTCTCACGTTGATGAGGCTAATCAACGGGCTATGGAGATGCCCATCAATTGATGTCAACATGAGGAGTAGGGATTGCCATGCAACGGATGCACTAGAGCTATGAATGCTCAACAAAAGAAAACTAGTGGGTGTGCATCCAACTTGCTTGCTCACGAAGACCTAGGGCATTTGAGGAAGCCCATTGTAGGAATATACAAGCCAAGTTCTATAAAGAAAAATTCCCACTAGTATAAAAAAACAACTTATGAGGCTCACTACATGAAGAACAAGGTGCTACTTTGAAGCACAATATATGAGACTCACTACATGAAGAACAAGGTGCTACTTTGAAGCACAAGTGTGGAAAAAGAGATAGTAGCATTGCCCTTTTTATTTTCTCTTTTTTTTGGGCCTTTCTTCTTTTTTTTATTTTTGGCCTTTCTCTCTTTTTTTATTTGGGCAATGCTCTAATAATGATGATCATCACACTTCTATTGATTACAACACAAGGATTACAACTCAAAACTTAGAACAAGATATGACTCTATATGAATGCCTCCGGCGGTGTACCGGGATGGTGCAACGAATCAAGAGTGACATGTATGAAAAATAATGCATGGTGGCTTTGCCACAAATACGATGTCAACTACATGACCATGCAATGGCAATATGACAAAAGTAATGTATGTCATGATGATGATGTTGGAAGTTGCATGGCAATATATCTCGGAATGGCTATGGAAATGCCATAATAGGTAGGTATGGTGGCTGTTTTGAGGAAGATATAAGGAGGTTTATGTGTGATAGAGCGTGTCGTATCACGGGGTTTGGATGCACCGGCGAAGTTTGTGCCAACTCTCAAGGTGAGAAAGGGCAATGCACGGTACCGAAGAGGCTAGCAAAGGTGGAAAGGTGAGAGTGCGTATAATCCATGGACTCAACATTAGTCAAAAGAACTCACATACTTACTGCAAAAATTTAGAAGTCATCAAAAATTTGAGTACTACGCGCATGATCCTAGGGGAATAGATTGGTAGGAAAAGACCATCGCTCGTCCCCGACCGCCACTCATAAGGATGCACAAGCCAGGTACACTTCATGTTTCAAATTTGTTACACAACTTTAACCATACGTGCATGCTACGGGACTTGCAAACTTCAACACAAGTATTTCTCAAATTCACAACTACTCAACTAGCACGACTTTGATATTATAACCTCCATATCTCAAAACAATTATCAATCATCAAACTTATCTTAGTATTCAATTCACTTAAAAGAAAGTTTCACATATCTTGAACACGAAGTATATTAACATTAAGCAAATTACCATGCTATTAAAGTCTCTCAAAATAATCTAAGTGAAGCATGAGAGATCAAATAGTTTCTTTAAAACAAATCAACCACCGTCCTCTAAAAGATCAAGTGAAGTACTAGAGCAAAAATTATCACGCTCAAAAGATATAAATGAAGCCTATGAGCAAAACTATCAAGCTCTAAAGATATAAGTGAAGCACAAAGAGTATTCTAACAAATTCCAATTCAAGTATGGCTCTCTCAAAAGGTGTGTACACCAAGGATAATTCTGGTAAACTAACAAGCAAAGACACAAATAATACAAGACGCTCCAAGCAAAACACATATCATGTTGGTGAATAAAAATATAGCTCCAAGTAAATTACCGATGGAAGTGGACGAAAGAGGGGATGCCTTCCGGGGCATCCCCAAGCTTTGACTTTTTGGTGTCCTTGGATTATCTTGGGGGTGGCATGGGCATCCCCAAGCTTATGCTTTTGCCACTCCTTGTTCCATAATCCATCAAAAGAATTCACCCAAAACTTGAAAACTTCACAACACAAAACTCAATAGAAATCTCGTGAGCTCCGTTAGAGAAAGAAAACAAAAGACTACTTCAAGGTACTGTAATGAACTCATTCTTTATTTATATTGGTGTTAAACCTACTGTATTCCAACTTCTCTATGGTTTATAAACTAATTTACTAGCCATAGATTCATCAAAATAAGCAAACAACACACGAAAAACAGAATCTGTCAAAAACAGAACAGTCTGTAGCAATCTGTTACTAACGCAAACTTCTGGAACCCAAAAAATTGTACCAAAATTAGACGACCTGGAAAACTTGTTTATTGATCAGCAGCAATTCGAATCAGTATTTTATCACGTTCTGGTGATTTTTAACAATTCGGGCACTAAGCACAATGATTCTGGAAATTACAGCAAGATCAAATAACTATCATCCAAGAAGATCCAATAGGTCCAACTTGGCACAAACACTAATTAAAAGATAAAACCACATCTAAACAGAAGCTAGAGGGATTATTTATTTCTAAACAGAAGCAAAAACAAAAAACACAAAATAAAATCGGGTTGCCTCCCAACAAGCGCTATCGTTTAACGCCCCTAGCTAGGCATAAAAGCGAAGATATATCTAGGTATTGCCATTAATTTTCAGTTTTTTAGCGGAGTCATGCTCGAATCCGGGTGGTTCTTCTCGCTTCCCTTCATACTCGGAAATTTTTAGATCTAAAGAATCCAACCGCTTATTACAAAGAGAAATCAACATATTCATGCGGTGAAGATTTCCGCTAACACTTTTAAGAGGCTCAAGAGACTTTTGTAAAAAATTTGTTACTTCGCAAATCTTCTCAAACACTTGGGTTTCTTCCTGGGTAGGATGAGATCCTCCCTTTTGGGGTAGTGTTCCCACTATTCCCTCTATAATCTCATGCGCAATACTGGGATCAATCTCAATGAAATTTCCCTTGGCAATGCAATCCAAGAGTTGTCTATGCGTCATATTTAACCCAACATAAAAATTACGAAGAAGAATTCTAAAGTTCACCTCTAGGGTGCACTTACGATAAGATTCCATCATCCTATACCAAGTATCTTTTAAGTTTTCTCCTTGTCTTTTCTTGAAGTGAAGAACTTCAAACTCGGGAGACATAGGAGCGGCTAAGGAATTAGACATAACGACAAGCAAGCAAACTAACACACGAGCGAACAAACGAATGAGGAAAAAGCAACAGAAAGAGAGGAGGAGATTGGCAAAGAGGGGGCAAATAAAACGGCAAGGGTGAAGTGGGGGAGAGGAAAACGAGAGGCAAATGGCAAATAATGTAATGCGAGAGGTAGGGATTGCGATGGGTACTTGGTATGGTTGACTTGCTTGCGTGAGCCTCCCCGGCAACGGCGCCAGAAATCCTTCTTGCTACCTCTTGAGCACTGCGTTGGTTTTTCCCCGAAGAGGAAGGGATGATGCAGTAAAGTAGCGTAAGTATTTCCCTTAGTTTTTGAGAACCAAGGTATCAATCCAGTAGGAGACCACACACAAGTCCCTCGTACCTACACAAAACGATAGCAACTCGCAACCAACGCTTAGGGGTTGTCAATCCCTTCACGATCACTTACGAGAGTGAGATCTGATAGAGATAATAAATAATATTTTTGGTGTTTTTTATATAGATAGATGCAAAGTAAAAAGTAAAAGGCAAATTAAAATAAAGCAAGTAAATAAAGTGATATAGATTGATATGATGAGAATAGACCCGGGGGCCATAGGTTTCACTATTGGCTTCTCTCAAGAGCATAAGTATTCTACAGCGGGTGAACAAATTACTGTTGAGCAATTGACATAATTGAGCATAGTTATGAGTATATCTAGGCAATGATCATGTATATAGGCATCACGTCCAAAACAAGTAGATCGAAACGATTCTGCATCTACTACTATTACTCCACTCATCGACCGCTATCCAGCATGCATCTAGAGTATTAAGTAAAAACAGAGTAACACCGTAAGCAAGATGACATGATGTAGAGGGATAAATTCATGCAATATGATAAAAACCCCATCTTGTTATCCTCGATGGCAACAATACAATACGTGCCTTGCAACTCTTTTTGTCACTGAATAAGGACACCGCAAGATTGAACCCAAAGCTAAGCACTTCTCCCATTGCAAGAACTACCAATCTAGTTGGCCAAACCAAAAGATAATTCGAAGAGACTTGCAAAGATAACTCAATCATACATAAAAGAATTCAGAAAAGAATCAAATATTTTCCATAGATAATACTGGATCATAAACCCACAATTCATCGGTCTCAACAAACACACCGCAAAAATAAGATTACGTCGAATAGATCTCCACAAGAGAGGGGAGATCATTGTATTGAGATCCAAAAATAGAGAAGAGGCCATCTAGCTAATAACTATGGACCCAAAGGTCTGAAGTAAACTACTCACACTTCATCGGAGGGGCTATGATGATGTAGAAGCCCTCCGTGATGACGGCCCTCTCCGACGGAGATCCGGAACAGGCCCCAAGATTGGATCTCGTGGATACAGAAAGTTGCGGCGGTGGAATTAGTTTTTTGGCTCCTGTTCTGATCGTTCGGGGATACGTAGGTATATATAGGAGGAAGGAGTACGTCGGTGGAGCTCCAAGGGGCCCACG
>NC_041391.1:2367968-2370397 GCF_002162155.2 Triticum dicoccoides | reverse complement strand
GCCCTCCACCCTCGTGACTGCCTCTGGCGCTGCTTGGAGTAGGGTCTAAGTCTCCTGGATCACGTTCGGTTGGAAAATCACGATCCCGAAGGTTTCATTCCGTTTGGACTCCGTTTCATATTCTAATTCTTCGAAATACTGAAAAAGGCAAAAAACAGCAATTCTGGGCTGGGCCTCCAGTTAATAGGTTAGTCCCAAAAGTAATATAAAACAGGAAAATAAAGCCCAATATAGTCCAAAACAGTAGACAAAGTAGCATGGAGTAATCAAAAATTATAGATACGTTCGAGACGTATCAACGTGACGAAGAACCTTTGCGTGAACCTGCTAGGCTTCTTGGGCGTGTATGGAAAGACAAAAGATACACCTGAGGCACGGGAGGACCTGCAACGCTTGCATGAAAAAGAAGGCATGCCTCCGAAGCAGTATGAAGGTCCTGCCAGCTACGCTCTTATGAAAGAAGAGAAAGAAATCTTCTTTGAATGCCTGCTCAGTATGAAGGTCCCGACTGGCTTCTCATCGAATATAAAGGGAATAATAAATATGCGAGAGAAAAAGTTCCAGAACCTAAAGTCTCATGACTGCCACGTGATTATGACACAACTGCTTCCGGTTGCATTGAGGGGGCTTCTACCAGAAAACGTCCGATTAGCCATTGTGAAGCTATTTGGATTCCTCAATGCAATATCTCAGAAGGTGATCGATCCAGAAATCGTACCAATGCTAAGGAGTGATGTGGTGCAATGTCTTGTCAGTTTCGAGCTGGTGTTCGCACCATCCTTCTTCAATATCATGACGAACGTCCTAGTTCATCTAGTCGACGAGATTCTCATTCTGGGCCCGTATTTCTACACAATATGTTCCCCTTTGAGAGGTTCGTGGGAGTCCTAAAGAAATATGTCCATAACCGCGCTAGGCCAGAAGGAAGCATCTCCATGGGCCATCAAACAGAGGATGTCATCGGGTTTTGTGTTGACTTCATTCCTGGTCTTAAGAAGATAGGTCTCCCTAAATCGCGGTATGAGGGGAGACTAACTGGAAAAGGCACGCTTGGAAGGGACTCAATAATATGCAGGGACGGATATTCTTGGTCTCAAGCACACTACACAGTTCTACAGAACTCTACCTTGGTGACCCCGTATGTCGATGAACACAAGAATAGTCTGCGCTCCAAACACCCGGAGCAGTGCGACGACTGGATTACATGTGAACACATCAGGACTTTCAGCAGTTGGTTGGAAACACGTCTCAGAGGTGACAGCACTGTTTGTGATGAGCTGTACTTGTTGTCCAGGGGACCATCTTCGACTGTAATGATTTGGAAAGGATACGAGATAAATGGGAATACATTTTACACGATTGACCAAGATCAAAAGAGCACCAACCAAAACAACGGTTTCCGCTTTGATGCAGCAACCGAGAGGGGAAATGACACATATTATGGTTACATAGTGGACATATGGGAACTTGACTACGGAGTAGATTTTAAGGTCCCTTTGTTTAAGTGCAAATGGGTTAATCTGTCAGGAGGCGGGGTACAGGTAGACCCACAGTACGGAATGACAACAGTGGATCTTAAAAATCTTGGGTACACTGACGAACCGTTCGTCCTAGCAAATGATGTGGCACAAGTTATCTATGTGAAGGACATGTCTACCAGACGAGAAAAAGAAAATATAAGGAGGCGAATACATCACACGATGAGCCAAAGCGCCACATAGTTCTTTCAGGAAAAAGGGACATCCTGGGAGTGGAGGGCAAGACAGACATGTCTGAAGAGTATGAAAAGTTTCCTGAAATTCCTCCCTTCAAAGTCAAGGCTGACCCAAGCATCCTGATAAACGATGAAGATTATCCATGGTTACGGCGCAATAAGCAAATGCCACAAGGGAAGAAAAAGTGAAGACTTTCTGCCGCAACTATTATGATGATACCATGACAACTTTGTAACAGACGAGTATGATACCATTGTCCGTTTTGTACATGCACATGCTATGCCAACTTTTTCAGAGTTCATTTGAAAACTATGAATTTATGTCGAATTTTGTCTATAGGTGCATCTATGTTCATTAGTCCATGGCCCATGCGGCTCGCCACTGGCCCATGACCATTAGTCCCGGTTTGTGCCACAAACCGGGACTAAAGGGTTGGTCCTCGCTGCGCTCAGAGTTTAGTCCCACCTCGCCAACCGAAGGGCGCTCACACCGGTTTATAAGCCCGTCCCTCTCTGCCTTGTTGAGCTGCTCTCAAAGTGAAAATAGATGCCCCTATACAGGGAATTTGACCTAAATTCATAGTGCATTTCTCTGAAATTCATAGAAATTGATTATGAATTTAGGTCAAATTTTCTCTATAGGTGCATCTATGTTCATTTTTTTAGTAAAGTTAATCACAAACTTGTGATTCACACAAATTTCAAAGAATTCAAA
>NC_041391.1:2366623-2367814 GCF_002162155.2 Triticum dicoccoides | reverse complement strand
GAAAATAAATAATGCAGAAAACAAAACAAAAAACTGGAAAAAAAATAAAAATAGCAACAATAAGTATTTTGTTGTAAGTAGAAACAAAATAAAATAAATAAAGCAACAAAGAAAACAAAAAAAGTTTTTTCAAATTTGAAAACTAATGGCACTAATAGAAAGTTTATTATTTTTCTAAAACTAAAAGCAAAAAGAATTAAAAAATAAAGCAAAAAACAACAAAAAATAAATAATGCAGAAAACAAAACAAAAAACTGGAAAAAAATAAAAATAGCAACAATAAGTATTTTGTTGTAAGTAGAAACCAAATAAAATAAATAAAGCACCAACGAAAACAAAAAAAGTGTTTTCAAATTTGAAAACTAATGGAACTAACAGAAAGTTTATAATTTTTCTAAAACTAAAAGCAAAAAGAATTAAAAAATGAAGCAAAAAACAATAAAAAATAAATAATGCAGAAAACAAAACAAAATCCTGGAAAAAAATAAAAATAGTGCCGCCTACTGGGCCCCCACGGCCTGAATACGACTAGAAACCCTACCATGGGCCAGGATTCAGGCCCGCACGAGGCCAAGTAGGCCCACAAGCACATGGTGACAGATTAGGCCCGAAAGCCTGCAATTGAGAGGAGCTCGAGAGGGTGGGCGCAGCAGTGCTTATAAACCACTCTCGAGCCCTCTCAACGAGCGAGGTGGGACTAAACTTTTGGGCGTGGGGTAGCACAAGGCCTTTGGTCCCGGTTGGTGGCACCAACCGGGACTAAAGGGGGGCATTGGCCCCGGTTCGTGCCACAAACCGGGACCAATGCCCCCCTTTAGTCTCGGTTGGTGCCACCAACCGGGACCAAAGGCCGCCGCTTCCCGCCCTTTGGGCTGCTGGACAGAGGCCTTTTGTCCCGGTTGGTGGCACCAACCGGGACTAAAGGGGGCATTAGTCCCGGTTGGTTTCACGAACCGGGAGCAATGCTCTTGCTATATATACAGCACTTAGCAGTTTTCGACCAAATCACCCACTTCTCCCCCGACACCCCTGCTCCTCGTCGCCGTCGCCGCCCGACGCCCCTGCTCCACCTTGCCGTAGCCGCCGCCACTGACGCCGTCAGGCTGCTCGCCTCCGCCGTCGCCGCCGCCCCCTGTGAGCACAGCCCCTCCCGTCCCGCGCCCCTGCGCCCCTGTCCTGCGCCGCCGCCGC
>NC_041391.1:2356475-2366332 GCF_002162155.2 Triticum dicoccoides | reverse complement strand
CCCCTGTCCTGCGCGGACGCCATGCCGCTGCCCCTGCCCTGCGCTGGCGCCACGCGCCGCCCAGCTGCCACTGCCCTGTCAGGCCGGCGCCGCCCCCCGTCCTCTCCTCTGTTTTTTCTGATTATATGTATATATGGTGTTTTTTTTCCAGATTATATGTATATGTGTGAGTATATGTATGTGTGTATATCTATTTATATGTCCTTTTTTTAGATTTTTTTGCATTTTTGTAAAAATGTATATATGTATGTATATATGTTCTCTGTGTATATATATGTTCATGTATATATGCAAAAGATAGATTTTTAGAAAAAATAGTATTTTTTTCTGTTCATAGATTTTTATTTGAACATTATCTAAAAAAACAAGCAATACTACTTCATGTATTTTTAAGAAGGAAGAAGAAGAAAAATAATGAGAGGAAAAAGGAAATAAGAAGAGGAAGAAGAGGAAACCAATACTACTTCACGAGGTGATAAGTTCTGTTACGTTCTCCGCTTAATGTTCCCTTGTACTAACAATGCAGCTGAGTATGAAGCTTTACTCAATGGTCTCCGGATGGCTAAGGAGATGAATCTCAGCCGAGTTAAATGCTTCGGTGACTCGGATTTGGTGGCTCAACAAGTATCTCACTTGGGATTCCAAGGATCCGCTCATGGCAGCCTATCGTCGTGAGGTGGATATTGTTGCAAGTCACTTTAAGGGTTATCAGGTGGATCATGTGGACAGACGGAAGAACGAAGCGATGGACGCTGTAAGCCGGCTGGGCTCTCAGCGTAAACCGGTCCCGCCTAACGTCTTTTTGGATGTTCTGCATAACCCGTCCGTCAAGCTCCCTGGTGAAGAGGATTTGGCTATTCCTGATCCGGAGGCTCAGTTGGTGGCAGCCCTGCATGTCATACCGGATTGGACAATTCCTTATCTTGCGTACATGAACCGAGGCGAGTTACCGGAGGATGAACCGGGGCGAGTTGCCAGGCAGATAGTCCGGCGATCCAAGTCCATGACCATTATCAATGGCGAGTTGCATCATTGCAGCGTATCAGGAGCGTTTCAACGCTGTGTGTCCCCTGAGGAAGGTTGTGCAATTTTGCGGGAAATCCACGAAGGGGATTGTGGTCACCATGCCGGTTTAAAGTCTCTGGTGGCTAAGGCGTTTCGTCACGGTTTCTATTGGTTAACTGCTCATGCTGATGTGGAGGACCTAGTTAGACGGTGTGATGGCTGTCAGAAATTCTCAAGGCGTGCTCATATGCCGGCTCAAGAATTGAGGATGATTCCAATTACTTGGCCGTTTGCAACTTGGGGGCTGGACATGGTCGGACCTTTCAAAAGGTCCAAGGATAAGAAGACCCACCTTTTGGTGGCGGTGGACAAGTTTACAAAGTGGGTTGAAGCGGAGCCTGTTAGCAAGTGTGATGCAGCCATGGCGGTTCAATTTATAAAAAAGGTAATTTTCCGGTTTGGCTTTCCACACAGTATCATTACTGATAATGGTACCAACTTGTCCAAGGGTGCTATGAAGGAGTTTTGTGAGCGTGAGCACATCTGGCTTGATGTATCATCAGTAGCTCACCCACAGTCCAATGGCCAAGCAGAGAGGGCTAACCAAGAGATCTTACGAGGCATCAAGCCCCGGCTTATGGTTCCTTTACAACGAACCCTAGGATGTTGGGTTGAGGAGTTACCATCTGTGTTATGGAGTATCAACACCACGCCCAACAGGTCGACGGGATACATGCCGTTCTTCATGGTCTATGGAGCGGAGGCGGTCCTCCCTAGTGATATCCGTCATGATTCACCTCGTGTAGCGGCGTATGTTAAAGCGGACAACAAGGAAGCGCGGCAAAATGCTTTGGACCTGTTGGACAAAGAGCGTGACGTCGCCACAGCCCGTTCGGCGATTTACCAGCAGGATCTTCATCGATATCACAGTCGCCGTGTTAGAACCAGAACCTTTCAAGAAGGATATTTGGTGCTTCGACTCATCCAAGACCAGACTGATATGCACAAGTTATCCCCACCTTGGGAGGGACCTTTCATGGTCAGCAAGAATCTGCACAACGGGTCATACTATTTGATCGACATTCGAGAGCATAAAGACTCACGCACGTCGGAAGAGGAGACCAACAGGCCCTGGAACATAGCTCATCTTCGGCCTTACTATACTTGAGCCATAGGCTCTACTCATGTACATATTATGACAATGTATATATTATGATCAATACAATAAACTGGAGCCTTAGCTAAAGCGGGGTCTCTGTTATTTTTATATCATGTGTGGTTACACGGATTTCTCTTTTCTTAAAAGCGACCTCCGGTTTACCCCTTGAGTTAGCTTTTTCAAACAAGCTTTGTATCATGTCTCTAGGGGGCTTGGTCGTATCCGAACCAAGGCAACACCTTTAGACCGGCGAAAGCCACAAGATCACTTGGGGACTTGGTCATGTCTGAACCAGTCACACCTCTTGATCGGCCTAAGGCCACAGAAACTTGGGGGCTTTGGTCGAACCCGAACCATCGCTACACCTCTTGATCGGCGTAATGCCACTGCATCATTTGGGGACCTAGCTGACTTGAACCATAGCTACACCTATTGGTGGCTTGGTCGTGTCCGATCATGGTTATGCCACTTGATCGGTTTAAACAAACCTCTTTTTTCAAATAACTCTATTTGTTTTTACTTGAGACATGTTTCTCGTTGTGTTTTTATACCAACAATTGTTACGCCGGTTTGTCTGTCGGCTGATGGAACACGGTCTATGTTTTAATCCAGAGACATTTTGCCCGGTTTGATTTTCTGTTAACATCCTATTCTGGAGTAACACCGGTATTCTCTGTAAACCGGAACGGTTACTTGGTAACCCGACATTATATTCAAAGGAGCTGTTCTCCTCCAGCAGAGTGGTTTTCTTAAGCACTCCGGTTTACGATTGGTGCAGCCAACTCCATGGCCCACGATGGAAGGTATCATATATTGTTATATTTGATCATATGTTTAAATCTCAGATATTGTCTTTGATTTCATATACATCGATATTATGACCCGCCTGGGGGTACAACCACAACGGCGTTTTATGATTTTTTTTTCTGTAGGTAATAGCTTATCATTGATGATTCAATGGAAGCATAAGTTGCAATAAGTATGCACGAAGGCATATCAACACCAAGTGTGGCAGCTAGTCTATTACACGGCAACATGGTGCCCAGATGAGATAATTGTTCTTCATCATAACATAAAGGAAATAGCAAATATAAACTGGATTCCGGTTTAAGCTTGGTCGCCAGCTTGCCCTGATGGTTGCGGGTCATCCTGCGCTGCTTCAGCTTCTGTTTCCCTACCCAGCTGCTGGAAATAAATAGTTGTCCAGTCGATTCCCATTAATGCTTGAAATACAGCTTCATCGTGGATCAGCAAGGACGGTTCAATGTCAGGAGCGTAAGTATGCTTACGGATGGGAGGGATAAGATTCTCCACTTCAGGAACTGGTGCAGCCACTCGTTTATTTTGGCCATCATATTGCGCTTGATAGTGGGACAAATTTGCCTCTTCAGCCAATTGACAAGCCAGAGGGCGCACTTCCCGGTTTATAGCTCGGAGGTCCTCTTCACTAAATTCTGTCCTGTCCTCCTTCACGCTTGGGAAACCTTGGGCCGCTTCAACAGGATCAAAATCTGGAACCCACGCTTTTGCCCGGATTAAGGCGGTTATAGCACCGGTTCTAGCAGAAGATTTCTTCAATTCTTCAATCCGCGCAGGAAGCATTGACAACCTCTTGATGGTATCCTGAATCAAGGTCGGGGCCAGGTTGTTGTGACAAGTAGTGCTGATGATCCGTTGTGCGCCTGTATACAGTTGTTCTATCAATGTGTAGGCGACTTTCAGTTTCTTCCACACATCTGATCCCAAGTGGCCAATACGTGTCCCTGAATCATTCAGAGGGTCGGTAAACTGGCTACAATATGAGAAGACATCGTTACTGCAGAAAATGAAAATGCTTACCAAAGATAGCAGTGGTCATAGCATGCACTTGCCACTTTACGCTGGTCATCTCATCTACCACCTGTTTGGGTGCCGCTTCAGCCTTCTCTGCCCTTTGAAGTAAAGCCGTCTTTTCAGTGGCCCAATCTGCCCGTTCCTTGCTAAAATCCTCTTTATGCTTTTCCATGACGCTTAAAGCGCTGGTTAATGCGTCTTTTGCTTTCGAGGTTTCAGTCTGTTGAGATTTCAGGATTTCTTGAAGATCAGCAACTTGGCTTTCTTTCCTGCTCAGATCGCCCTGCATACATGTCATTATTCGATTAAAGATTATGATGCAGAATTGAAGTACCAACCACACAACAAGTTATGCCCTTGGTACTTGGGGGCTAATGCATATTTGCTTTTTATCCTACAAATTTCATAAAAGTCCCAAGATCAATACAAGTATTCAACTTGGCACTTGGGGGCTAATGTGTATTTGCTCTATCCTCTAGTGACACTGGAATTCTTAGGGTACAAAGTCCCGGTTTAGCATGGTTACGTTAAACCGGCCCTTGGGGGCTACAGTCTCAAAGAAAAGCTGTACTAAAAAGGTTCAAGTTGAAAAGTCCCGGTTTAAGTTCCTATCTTAAAACCGTCACTTGGGGGCTACTGGAGTTGACAGATTGAAGTACATAAGGAGATTCATATGGAATTTACCTCATATTTATCCTTCATCATTTTTATCAAACCGGCTTCGCAATCACGGCTGGTATAAAGCCGATTCAAGTAGCCAGAATAAAGTTCTTGGGGGTCTAGAGTGGCAAAAGTGGCTAAGTCAGTGTTCCATTTGCCTTTACCAACAGCCGCAAATTCATCCTTCACGGTGTGTTTGGACAAAGCGACAGGATTGCCCGGTTTTGTATGACCGAAGCCAGTAATAATGACATCATCATCCTTGGCTTCGCGGGTTCGCATTGGGGTCGCCGGATTGTCAGTATGTTTGGAGGGGCTTGTTGTCTTGTCAGTTTGGACATGGCTCGTGGGCTGATTAACAGGACCTGAAGCATCAGCATGCACCTTGTCAGCAGCAACATCATGGTCTTGTGGTGGTGGATTAGTCATCACATCGTCGTGGATAGGTTCTTCCGGATCTATTGTTCTGGCCGGTTCAGGAGCGTCATCTTCTTCCACCGCTTTGTCCAGACGAGCTTTTTTGCTGGGCTTAGGCTTCTTCCTGAAAGAGAAAAGGTAGATGAATCCAGTAAATATGGAAAGTATTATATCAAGAAGAATTATTAGTAAAACAGCTCACCCATGCACAATCTTGAGTGGTGGGAGCTGAGTGGCTGAAGACTCACCGGAAGAAGAATGAGAAGTGCCCTAATAATCGGAGTCAGAGGGATTAAGAGGTTGACGGATACAACCCGCTTTAGGGTAAGCATTGATGAAACAATTAGAGACCTCTGAACGACGTTTCTGACCCGGACTGTTCGGCAAACCGGCGGAGGTAACTAACTGACCACTGTGCCGGGTGGTGCGGCGAGCTTCGTGCTGTTGTGTCTTGATAAGAAAGTTTTGGTCCAAGTAAGCAAGAGGATGAGAGAATTTAACTTTCCGGTTTGCCCGACGGATTTTTAGTGAAGGGAAAGGATTTGAATCGGAAGAAAGAGTGATTACCTCTATAGTGTCAGCATGACTGGCCTCAGCTTCATCCTGACAATGATCATTGTCAATAAGGCATGAGAAAAGTAAACCAAGTAAGTGAAATTCTACCTCAAGGTCCGGGTTACCCACATCATCATCAGCTGGTGGATCGGAGGAGGCAGTGGTTCTCTTTCGATGGGCCGGTTTCTTCACAACTCTGGACTTGGGTCAGATTGTCTTCTCCGGTTTCTCCTGAGGAGTCTTTTTGCTCCAAAATGGATCATCACCCTGTTTGAAAGACGTTAACGTTAAACAGAGGGTATTTAAAGCATGGCCAGATTTCATAAAGGTATATGATATGAGGCTTACAGCCGGCGGTTTCTTCTTGGCAGAAAAAGGAGCCAGACCGGTTTGAGCGATGGCTGTCTCAGGCTCATTCAACATCTTCATAACAGCCTCAGTGACTTCATCGGCTGACAGCTGGACTTCAATGTGCCGTAGAGGGTCTTTTAAGTCTTCTGTCTATTCGCACATCAAACCGGGGCGCCGGCTTAAGGGTAGTATGCTCCAAGATATCCAGCAGCGGGCAAGGTCAACTCCGGTCAACCCATTAGCCATGAAGGCCTGGAGCTTGGATAATTGAGGAGCATATTTGCTTCTCTCCTTCGCAGTCAGTCTTTGAGGAAAGGGATGTGTATTGCTCAACCGTTCCGGACGGTAACCCGGCAAGGGATTTTCTCCTTCAGGCGAAGTATCTTTGCAGTAGAACCATGTTGCATTCCACTCTTTGGGATGGCTGTGCAGTTTGGCGTGAGGATAAGTGACTTCTTTTCTCTTTTGAATCGCCGTGCCACCTAGCTCTGTGTTGGGGCCGTCCGTAAATTCTGTGAGGCGGTTTAGATGGAAACAATCTCTAAATAGTTCAACTGAGGGCTCCTCTTGAAAGAACACCTCACAGAGCACTTGGAAGTGACAGATGATGGTTACGGAGTTAGGGCCGGTATCTTGTTGACGCAGTTGGAAGTTGGCCAAGACATCCCGATAAAACTTTGAAGCGGGTGGACTGAAGCCCCGTGCCAGATGATCAGCAACAACAACAACTTCTCCATCCTTGGGCTCCGGAGAACTTTCCAGGCCAGGGACCCTCCAGTGAATGACATATTTTTCGCCCAAAGTGCCAATTTTGACTAATTTCTCTAGTTGCGTCTCGGTCACTCGTGAAGGGACCCAGTTACACTCATATACTTGCTTGGCCATGGTGCAATCTGCAAAACATTAATATGGTTCAAGAATATGTTGGAAGGATATATACTGATGCATTCATTGTTAAACCGGAAGAAGTTACCGGCAAACCGGCGTTCAGCAAAGCGGCAGTACTTAGCTAAGATCCTGGCGGTTCAGTAAGGGGCTAATGGTATATGCCGAGTCATCAATTTTTCTACAAAACTAAACCGCCCGGTCTAAAAATGATGCAGAGTCAGAACTACGGCGAAAACAGGTTTCACAGTGCTACTTAACAGTTTTGGATCTGGAGCATGTTCAGAAAAAGAAGTCAATATTCAAGATTTGGAAAGGAGCAGATGCTGAATCCATGAGCAAAGATACAGATTGATCTATGGCCCTGAGGGGCGTGAGGACAAACGGATGATAAAAATTACCGCTACATAGAACAAAGAGTTGCAGGTTTCTCTGAAGACTGCTATATGAACAGAAAAGCAACTGACGAACACTGAAGAACACAAGAACCCAAGAACAGATCTACGGGGGGAATGAAAAAAGGCTTACCGGAGCTGAGGAAGAAAAGGAAGGCTGCCACGGTGTTCTGGTACGCTCAAGTTGATGCAGCGGCCAAGGATGGTGCTGAAGTCGACGGCGGCAGCGGAGCTCTGAAGCAGGGCAGCGCGAGGAAGAGGAAGAAGAAAGGACCAAAGGGGAAAAAGGAAATGACCCCTCGGACCTATTTATAAGGCAAGGGACATGTATCAGGCGCGAAAATTGAGGAGTCGTGGGCTTGGAAGCGGAGCTGCCGCCTCGATTTTCGTGGATCTATTAAACAAAAGATACCATGGATAACTTTATGACAGGTGACGTCATGCCATTTCATGACGATCAGAGAAGATGACATCACGGCGGTTCAACAGATTATACAAGATGCAGAAGATGAAGTTTTCTATTGGCTAAGGATTGACATGAACCTGTTCAAATCAATCTGGGGCCTAATGTTGGGGATATTACCACTAAGGGTAAACCGGCCAGGACAGGCCGGATTAACTTCATCAGTAGTTGAACATATTAAAGCCCAAGTAGGGAGTAGAGGGCTTATGGCCCATAGCCGGTTCATACCTGTAATTGTAAACCGGCATCAGCATGTAACTTGTATTGTAAGTTAGGAATAGTAGAGACCGAGCCGGATACATCTGTGAACCGGCATCGGGACTCTGTAAACCGACGGGCGTCACCCATGTATATAAGGGGACGACGCCGCGGTGGTTTAAGACAGACAACCACAACTAGAGACTTAGGCGAAGCTTGTTTGCTCCCTAGTCCTCGAAACCCCATCAATTCCATCACAACTAGACGTAGGCTTTTACCTTCATCGAAGGGGCCGAACTAGTATCAATTCTCGTGTCCTTGTGTACGCTTTAACCCCTTCAAGTTAACCCGTAGCGATGGCTCCACGACTAAGTCCTTTCACGAGGACATCTGCCATGACAAACCCACGACATGAGGAGTACTTTGTATGTGAGAGTTAAAAAGGAGCATGACCTCGTTGGAATTGAACTGTTGCCTATTCCATTTGAGGAGTTCTATCAGTTTTTCAATCAATTGGCCCTTGATAAAGCAATGGTCACCTGCTACTGTCTGTAAGTAGTACTACTTCTGTCATTAAGTCTCTCTATATAACTCAGCTCTTTCATTGCATGTATTTATAATTATCCTCACTATATTATGCAGATTGAAGATCGCCGAATTGAAGAAAAGACAAGTGGGTGATATTGGGTTCATTAACAGAAATCTCATAGATGCAACTGAGGTTAAATATCATGCCAAAAATACCGAGGCCAACTTGCTACAATTGTTGGTAATAAATGAACACAAATATAATACTCTTTCCTTACAACTTCAGGTGAGTGTTACTGTCTTCTGGAATATTCGGTTTCCCTTATTAGTCCAGGTTATAGTAATGTAATATTGATGAGTTATGCATGTGTGCACAGCTACCACTATATTCTCCTAGAGATTAAGCTTTAGCAGGAAGTAGTAACTGTCTTAGACTCCAAACGAAAAAATCCGGAGGAGTATGCGGACATGACTGAAATGCTCGAGAAGTAAGTTAAATCGATCATTATCCACCATATCAGCAACTTTGTTCATTTCTGATATCAAGTAATTGTTTTCTTTGTATGGCATGGTTTGGAGAAAATTCACCAAAAAAGCTCCGGGACTGCCGAAGAAGCTGCAATTTAGACACCCGAAGGTAAGTACTATAGTAGCATATTCCACGCATCTCCTAGTGATTCAAGCGCTAGTTTCATCAATACCATTTGGCATTCTTGCTTATCAGTTTGATTGACCTCTATTTCTTGTAAAGTGGTTGTGGAAGGAACAAGGGAATGATTTCTGTGGATACTACATTTGCGAGTCCATCCGCCACACGACCTGTGAGCGGGGCTACTCTGACAAACAATATGAAGTGCGTAAATAACAATATTCACAATTTTATTTTATCACCATCATTTGTGTTGAGTTTCATTTATTCATATATATATATATATATATATATATATATATGTATGTATTGACCCCCTTCTTAAAATTAGATGTTTCGGATGCGGGATGAACTCCTAGCACCAGATCGCATGCGAGCAATTCAAGAGGAATTGGCGGCATTCTTTCTTGACCACGTGATCGCTGAAGACGGAGAATACTATGTGGACCACGCGTCTGTATGTTAGGAGATTATATTTGTAAAAGATAATTATTGTATATATGTAGCCGGTAGTGTCGGATAGATATACGAGAACTTGTTGTTCAACCAATCTCTCGGAGAAGGAGAGGTGGTCGATATCGCTTCTCTCTGTATGCATATATGTTCATGGCGATCTTCTGTTTCCTTCGTTTGCTTACTAGCTAGCTAGCGTGTCTAGCTAGTCCTCTCTATACGTATGTATAGTACGTAGCGTCGACCAAGCACGGACACAAGAGAGGACACTTCTCTCTATTAATTAGCTAGATAACACAATATATG